>NC_080625.1:897147-1078813 GCF_027887145.1 Ammospiza caudacuta | reverse complement strand
TACCCCTTTTTACCCCCATTTTTTCCCCATAATTTCCCCATATTTTACCCCTTTTTACCCCAACTTTTCCCCACAATTTCCCCATATTTTACCCCTTTTTACCCCCATTTTTCCCCATATTTTACCCCTTTTTACCCCCATTTTTCCCCATAATTTCCCCATATTTTACCCCTTTTCACCTCCATTTTTTCCCCGACTTTTCCCCATTTTTATGGGTTTTTTCCCCCACATTTCCCCCCATTTTCCCCATAATTTTCCCCCCAGATTTCCCCATATTTTACCCCTTTTTACCTCCATTTTTTCCCCGATTTTTCCCCATTTTTATGGTTTTTTTCCCCCACATTTTACCCCATTTCCCCTCATTTTCTCCCTACATTTCCCATATTTTCACCCCAAATTTCCCCATAATTTCCCCATATTTTACCCCTTTTCACCCCCATTTTTCCCCATAATTTCCCCATATTTTACCCCTTTTTACCCCGTTTTTCCCTGATTTTAGCCCAATTTTTCTCTATTTTACCCCATTTTCCCCATAATTTTCCCCCTACATTTCCCATATTTTCACTCCAAATTTCCCCATTTTCCCCCCATAATTTTCTCCTATTTTCCCCATAATTTCCCCATATTTTACCCCTTTTTACCCCAATTTTTCCCCATAATTTCCCCATATTTTACCCCTTTTTACCCCCTTTTTTCCCCATATTTTCCCCATAATTTCCCCCTTTTTACCCCCATTTTCCCCCGATTTTACCCCACTTTTTCTCTTTTTTTCCCCATAATTTTCCCCCTAAATTTCCCATATTTTCACCCCAAATTTCCCCCCATAATTTTCTCCTATTTTCCCCATAATTTCCCCCTAATTTCCCCATATTTTACCCCTTTTTACCCCCGATTTTACCCCATTTTTTGGGTTTTTTTTTCCCCTATATTATTTCCCCATATTTTACCCCTTTTTACCCCCATTTTTTCCCCATAATTTCCCCATATTTTACCCCCATTTTTTTCCCCATAATTTCCCCGTATTTTACCCCTTTTTACCCCAATTTTTCCCCACAATTTCCCCATATTTTACCCCATTTTTTACGATTTTTTCCCTCATATTTTACCCCACTTTCCCCATAATTTTCCCCCTATATTTCCCATAATTTCCCCATATTTTACCCCTTTTTACCCCAATTTTTCCCCATAATTTCCCTATATTTTACCCCTTTTTACCCCTTTTTTTCCCCATATTTTCCCCATAATTTCCCCCTTTTTACCCCCATTTTCCCCCCGATTTTACCCCACTTTTTCTCTTTTTTTCCCCCATAATTTTCCCCCTAAATTTCCCATATTTTCACCCCAAATTTCCCCCCATAATTTTCTCCTATTTTCCCCATAATTTCCCCCTAATTTTCCCCATATTTTACCCCTTTTTACCCCCGATTTTACCCCATTTTTTGGTTTTTTTTTTTCCCCTATATTTCCCCCATAATTTCCCCCATATTTTACCCCCTTTTTACCCCCATTTTTTCCCCATAATTTCCCCATATTTTCCCCACATTTTTTCCCCATAATTTCCCCATATTTTACCCCTTTTTACCCCAATTTTTCCCCACAATTTCCCCATATTTTACCCCATTTTTTACTATTTTTTCCCTCATATTTTACCCCACTTTCCCCATAATTTTCCCCCTATATTTCCCATAATTTCCCCATATTTTACCCCTTTTTACCCCAATTTTTTCCCCATAATTTCCCTATATTTTACCCCTTTTTACCCCCATTTTTCCCCATAATTTCCCCATACTTTACCCCTTTTTTACCCCCATTTTTCCCCGATTTTACCTCACATTTTCTCTTTTTTTCCCCCATATTTTCCCCCTATATTTCCCATATTTTCACCCCAAATTTCCCCATCATTTCCCCATATTTTACCCCTTTTTTCCCCCATATTTTCCCCCCATTTTCCCCATAATTTCCCCCTATATTTCCCCCGTTTTTTCCCATATTTCCCCCTAAATTCCCCCATTTTTTCCCATTTTCCCCGCAGAAGGAAGAGCGCGTCTCGGAGCTCCGGCAGCAGCTCCAGGCCCGGCAGCAGCTCCAGCTCCGCTCGCGGCGCCGCCACTCCCGCGACTCCCAAAACTCCCAAAACTCCCAGAACAACCACCTGGGACCCTCCTCCCAGCATTCCCAACATTCCCAACATTCCCAACATTCCCAGATTTCCCAACATTCCCAGATTTCCCAGCCTTTCCCCCAGCCCAGCCTCGTTCGCTGCCTGGTGTCGGAGCAGGCGGAGAAATTGGGCCGGGCCAACTGCGACGGGAGCCGCGTGCACCTGCTCTACAAGTGAGAATTCCCGAAAAAAACGTGGAATTCTGGGCCAAAAATAAGGGAATGATGGGGGGTATTTGTGGGAAAATTCAGAAATTTATGGGGGGAAAAAAATCACAAAATTTAGGCAAGAAAATCCCAATATTTCCATGGAAAAATCCCGGAATTTGCATGAAAAAAGCATGGAATTCTTGCCTAGAAATCAGTGGAATTCCTGCCAGAAAATTCCTGGAATTCAGACAGAAAAATCCCAGAATTTAGGTAGAAAACGGGAGCCGCGTGCAGCTGCTCTACAAGTGAGAATTCCCGAAAAAACGTGGAATTCTGGGCCAAAAATCATGGAATTGTGGTCCAGAAATGAGGGAATTAGAGTGGGAAAAATCCTGGAGTTTTTGGGGGAAAATTCAGAAATTTATGGGGGAAAAAAGTGACAAAATTTAGGCAAGAAAATCCCAACATTTCCATAGAAAAATCCCAGAATTTAGGTGGAAAAATCCCAATATTTCCATGGAAAAATCCCGGAATTTGCATGAAAAAGGCATGGAATTCTTGCCCAGAAATCAGTGGAATTCCTGCCAGAAAATTCCTGGAATTTAGGCAGGAAAATCCTTGGAATTTAGACAGGAAAATCCCAGAATTTAGGTGGGAAAATCCTGGAATTTTTGAGGGAAAATCCTGGAATTAATTTAGAAAAATCCATGGAATTCATGTAGAAAAATCCCCGAATTTAGGTAGAAAACGGGAGCCGCGTGCAGCTGCTCTGCAAGTGAGAATTCCCGAAAAAATGTGGAATTCTGGGCCAAAAATCATGGAATTCTGGTCCAGAAATGAGGGAATTAGAGTGGGAAAAATGCTGGAGTTTTTGGTGGGAAAATTCAGAATTTTTTGTGGGAAAATCCCAGATTTTAGGTGTAAAATTCAAAGAATTCAGGTAGAAAAATCCCCAAATTCACATGGAAAAATGCTGGAATTTTTTTTTTTTCCGGAAAATTCAGGAACTTCTGTGTGAAAATCATGGAATTATTGTCCAAAAATTCATGGAATTCGTGCGAGAAAATTCATGGAATTCTTGCAGGAAAATTCTTGGAATTTAGACAGGAAAATCCCAGAATTTAGGTGGGAAAATCCTTGAATTTTTGTGGGAAAATCCTGGAATTAATTTAGAAAAATCCATGGAATTCAGGCAGAAAAATCCCCGAATTTAGGTAGAAAACGGGAGCCGCGTGCAGCTGCTCTACAAGTGAAAAAATTCCCAATTTTATCCCAATTTTCATCCCAAAAAATCCCAAATTTTCCCCCAAATTCCCAATTTTTATCCTGAAAATTCCCAATTTTCATCCCCCCCCAAATTCCCAATTTTTATCCCAAAAAATTCCAAATTTCCGCCCAAAATTCCTGAATTTCTCCCAAAAATCCCCCCAAAATCCCAATTTTTAACAATTATCCCAAAAATCCCTCAAAATCCCTGGATTTTCCCCCAGAATTCCCAATTTTCACCTGAAAATTCCCAATTTTATCCCAAAAATTCCCAATTTTATCCCAATTTTCCCCCTAGAATTCCCAAATTTTTCCTAAAAATCCCCCAAAATTCCCAATTTTCTCACCAAAAAATTCCCAAATTTCCCCTAAAAATTCCCAATTTTATCCCAAAATTCCCAATTTTATCCCAATTTTCATCCCAAAAAAACCCCAAATTTTCCCCCAAATTCCCAATTTTTATCCTGAAAATTCCCAATTTTCATCCCCCCAAAAAAACCCCCCCAAATTCCCCATTTTTTCCCTAAAAAAATCCCAAATTTGCCCCCAAAATTCCTGAATTTCTCCCAAAAATCCCAATTTTTAACAATTATCCAAAAAATCCCTCAAAATCCCTGGATTTTCCCCCAGAATTCCCAATTTTTTCCCAAATTTCCCCCTAGAATTCCCAATTTTTTCCTAAAAATCCCCCAAATTCCCAATTTTGATCCCAAAAAATTCCCAAATTTCCCCCAAAATTCCCAATTTTAATCCCAATTTCCATCCCAAAAAATTCCCAAATTTTCCCCAAAATTCCCAGTTTTTATCCTGAACATTCCCAATTTTGATCCCAAAAAATTCCCAAATTTCCCCCCAAAATTCCCAATTTTATCCCCAAAATTCCCAATTTTAATCCCAATTTTCCTCCCAAATAATCCCAAATTTTCCCCAAAATTCCCAATTTTTATCCTGAACATTCCCAATTTTCATCCCCCAAAAATTCCCAATTTTCCCCCTAAAAATCCCCCCAAATTCCCCATTTTGATCCCAAAAAATTCCCAAATTTCCCAATTTTTCCCTAAAATTCCCATTTTTCCAATTATCCCCAAAACCTCCCAGAATTTCCCCCTAAAAATCCCAAATTTTCCCCAAAATCCCAATTTTAATCCCACAAATTCCCCAAAATTCCCAATTTCCACCTCAAAAATCCTCCAAAATTCCCAAAATTTTCCCTAAAAATCCCAAAATTTTTCCTAAAATTCCCAAATTTTTCCCAAAATCCCCAAATTTTCCCTAAAATTCCCAAATTTTTCCCCCAACCCCTCTTAGAAAAGGAAAATTCCCAAATTCCGAGGAAAATTCGGGATTTGGGGTCAGGAATTCCCAAATTTGTTGGAAAATAAAAATAAAAATAAATAAAATAAAATAAAAATAAAATAAAAATAAAATTGGGATCCTGCGGCTCCCAACGGCTCCGAGAGGTTCTTGGGGGGAAATTTGGGAATTTTGGGGAAATTTGGGGATTTTGGGATTTTTGGGGGGAATTTTTGGGGAATTTTTTTTTTATTTTTGGGGTCAAAATTGGGAATTTTTGGGGGAAAATTTGGAATTTTTGGGGGGGAAAATTGGGAAATTTTGGGGTCAAAATTGGGAATTCTGGGGAGGAAAAATTGGGAATTTTTGGGGTTAAAATCTGGAATTTTAGGGGGGAAATTTGGGGATTTTGGGGGTCAAAATTGGGAATTTTTGGGGGAAAAATTGGGAATTTTGGATTCAGAATTGGAAATTTTGGGGGAAAAATTTGGGAATTTTGGGGGGAAATTTTAGAATTTTTGGGGTCAAAATTGGGAATTTTGGGGATAAAAATTGGGAATTTGGGGGGGAAAATTTAGAATTGTTAGGGTCAAAATCTGGAATTTTAGGGGGGAAATTTGGGGATTTTGGGGGTCAAAATGGGGAATTTTTGGGGGGCAAATTGGGGATTTTATGGTCAAAATCGGGAATTTTTTGGGGAAAATTTTGGATTCAAAATTGGAAATTTTGGGGATAAAAACTGGGAATTTTGGGGGAAAAATTTGGGATATTTGAGGTCAAAATTTGGAATTTTTGGGGGAAAATTTGGGATATTTGAGGTCAAAATTGGGAATTTTTTGGGGAAAATTTAGAATTGTTGGGGTCAAAATCTGGAATGTTAGGGGGAAAATTTGGGGATTTTTGGGGTTAATATTGGGAATTTTTTGGGGGAAATTGGGAATTTTGGGAGAAAATTTGGGATTTTTGGATTCAAAATTGGAAATTTTTGGGGGAAAATTTGGGAAATTTTGGGGGCAAATTGGGGATTTTTGGGGTCAAAATTGGGAATTTTGGGGGGAAAATTTGGGAATTTTGGGCAGGAAATTGGGAATTTTTGGGGCAAAACTGGGAATTTGGGGGGAAAATTTGGGAAATTTTGGGGGAATTTTAAAGGAAATTTTCAGGGAATTTTTTGGGGAAATTTGGGAATTGTTTTGGGGGAGTTTGGGGAATTTATTGGGGAATTTTCGGGGGAAATTTGGAAAAAATCTGGGGAAAATTTCTGAGGGAATTTGGGGAATATTTAGGGAATTTTTTAGGGATTTTTTGGGTTTTTTGAGGGAAAATTTTGGGAATTTTCAGGGACTTTTTAAAGGATTTTGGAGGAAATTTGGGGATTTTTTTAAAAATTTGGGGGAATATTGGGGAAGTTTTTGGGGAATTTGAGGGGAATTTTTGGAAATATTTTGAATTTTGGGAGAAATTTTTGGGTTGAATTTGGGGGATTTTTTGGGGAATTTTCAGGGAATTTTGCATATTTTGGGGGGGCAGAAATTTTGGGGAATTTTGAGCATTTTTGAGGGAATTTTGGGGATTTTTTTTGATTTTTGGGCATTTTTGGGTGAATTTAGAGGCTTTTTTTGGGAATTTTGGGGCAAATTTGGGGGAATTTGGGGAATTTTTTTGGGGCTGTTTGGGGGAATTTTTTGTGAGATTTTTGGGAATTTTTGGGGGGAATTTGGGGGTAATTAAATGGAATTTTTGTTTTTTTTTTTTAATTTTGGGAGGAATTGGCGAATTTTTTGGGGGAAATTTTGGGGGGAATTTTGGGGTAATTAGGGGAAATTTTTGGGGGGATTTTATTTTTAATTTTGGGAGGAATTGGTGAATTTTTGGCGGGAAATTTTGGGGGTAATTAAGGGGAATTTTGGGGGGATTTTTTTTAATTTTGGGAGGAATTGGTGAATTTTTGGGGGGAAATTTTGGGGGGAATTTTGGGGTAATTAGGGGAAATTTTTGGTGGAATTTTATTTTTAATTTTGGGGGGAATTTGGGGGTAATTAGGGGAAATTTTTGGGGTTTTTTTTTTAATTTTGGGAGGAATTGGCGAATTTTTGGGGGGAAATTTTGGGGGGAATTTGGGGGTAATTAAGGGGAATTTTTGGGGTATTTTTTTTTAATTTTGGGAGGAATTGGCGAATTTTTGGGGGGATTTTTTGTGAAAATTTTGGGAAGTTTTGGGGGGAATTTGGGGGTAATTAAATGGAATTTTTGGGGGGATTTTATTTTTAATTTTGGGAGGAATTGGCGAATTTTTGGGGGGAAATTTTGGGAGTAATTAAGGGAAAATTTTGGGGGGATTTTTTTAATTTTGGGGGAAATTTTGGGGGTAATTAAGGGAAATTTTGGGGGGATTTTTTTTAATTTTTGGGAGGAACTGGCGAATTTTTGGGGGGAATTTTTGGGGAGGGACTGAGATGGAGAAGGTGGAAAATCCTGAAAAAATCCCTGAAAAGCCACAAGAAGAAACCTCAAAACTTCCAAAAAATTCACTAAAAACCCCAAAAATTCACCAAAAAAACCCCAATTTTTTTTTAAAAAATCAACAAAAAACCCAAATTTTGAATTCTGGCTCCAAATCCTCCGAATTTTATTGGGAATATTTTGATTTTTTGGGATTTTTAGCGGTTGGATTTGGCCACGCGCTCCAGCTCGTCCTTCTTCTTGATGGCGTAAGAGTTGGAGGAGCCCTGGGAAAAAATGATAAAAAATTAAAATTTTTGGGAAAATTTGGGGCTTTTGGGGGAAAAAAATGGGAAAATTTTGGGGGTTTTGGGGAGAAAAACAGGAATTTTGGGATTAAAAATGGGAATTTAAGGTGGAAAATTGAGAAAATTTGAGAAAGGGAAAAAAATGGGAATTTTGGGGAAAATTTGGGGGAAAATTTGGGAAAAATCGAGAAAAATGGGGATTTGGAGGGAAATGAAAATTTTGGGAATTTTGAGATTAAAAATGGGGAAAAGGGAAATTTTTTAGATGAGAAACTGAAGTAAAAGTTGGGAATTTCTGGGGGAGAATTGGGGGGAGAAAAAAATGGGAGTTTTGGGGGAAAATTTGGGAAAAATTTGGGGGAAAATTTGGGAAAAATCTGGGAGAAAAATGGGGATTTGGAGGGAAAATTTGGGAAAAATTTGGAGGAAAATTTGAGGAAAATCTGGGAGAAAAATGGGGATTTAGAGAGAAATGAAAATTTTGGGAGTTTTGAGGGGGAAATGGGAATTTTGAGATTAAAAATGGGGAAAAAGGGAAATTTTTTTAATGAGAAACTGAAATAAAATTTGGAAATTTTGGGGGGAGAACTGGGAAGAATTCGGGGGAGAAAAAAGGGAATTTTGGGGGAAATTGGGGAAAATTTGGGGGAAAATTTGGGAAAAATCTGGGAGAAAATTGGGGATTTGGAAGGAAATGAAAATTTTGGGAGTTTTGAGGGGGAAATGGGAATTTTGAGATTAAAAATGGGGAAAAAGGGAAATTCAGAAAATTTTTGTAAATGAGAAACTGAAGTAAAATTTGGGAATTTCTGGGGGAGAATTGGGAAGAATTTGGGGGAGAAAAAAGGGAATTTTGGGGGAAAATTTGGGGGAAAATTTGGGAAAAATCTGGGAGAAAAATGGGGATTTGGAGGGAAATGGGAATTTTGAGATTAAAAATGGGGAAAAAGGGAAATTTTTTTAAATGAGAAACTGAAGTAAAATTTGGGAATTTCTAGGGGAGAATTGGGAAGAATTTGGGGGAGAAAAAAGGGAATTTTGGCGAGAAAATGGTGGAAAAATGAAGAAAAAATCAGGAAAAAATTGGGAAAAATACAAAAATCTGGGGGAAAAAGGGAAAAAAACCAGAGGGAAGGAAGGGAAATATAAAAATAGGAAATAAAAGGGAATTTTGGGGGATTTTGGGGGATTTTGGGGATTTCCCACCTTGGCGGCGTTGATGAGCTCGTCCGCCAAGCACTCGGCGATGGTTTTGATGTTCCTGAAGGCGGCCTCGCGAGCGCCCGTGCACAGCAGCCAGATGGCCTGAGGGGAATAAAAAGAGAATTTTGGGGAAATTTGGGGGTTTGGGGAGATTCCAGGGGGTTGGGGAAAAAAAACCCGGGAAAAAATGGAAAAAAAATGGAGAAAATCCGTTAAAAAATGGAGGAAAAATGGGGAAAAAATGGGGATTTTGGGAGGAAAAATGGGGGGAAGAAAAGAGGAAAAACCAGGGGGAAAATTGGGGGAAAAGAGAGAAAAAAATGGAGGAAAAATGAGGGAAAAATAAAGGGAAAATATCAGGAAAAATGGGGGGAAATGAGGAAAAATAATGGGAATTTTGGGGGAAAAAATGGGGAAAAAAGATGTGAATTATAGAAAGAAATTGAAGGAAAAAGGGGAGAAAAATAAGGGAAAAAAATGGGAATTTTAGAGGGAAAATGGGAAAAAAGGGGAGGAAAATGCTGAAGGCTCCACAAGCGCCCGTGCACATCAGCCAGATGGGCTGAGGGAAATAAAGAGAATTTTGGGGGGAATAAAGAGAATTTTGGGGAAATTTGGGGGTTTGGGGAGATTCCAGGGGGTTGGGGAAAAAAAACCCGGGAAAAAATGGAAAAAAAATGGAGAAAATCCGTTAAAAAATGAGGGAAAAATGGGGAAAAAATGGGGAAAATCCGTTAAAAAATGGGGAAAAAATGGGGAAAAAATGGGGATTTTGGGAGGAAAAATGGGGGGAAGAAAAGAGGAAAAAACCAGGGGGAAAATGGGGGAAAAAAGAGGAAAAATGGGGAAAAGAGAGAAAAACATGGAGGAAAAATGAGGGAAAAATGAAGGGAAAATATCAGGAAAAATGGGGGGGAAATGAGGAAAAATAATGGGAATTTTGGGGGAAAAAATGGGGAAAAAAGATGTGAATTATAGAAAGAAATTGAAGGAAAAAGGGGAGAAAAATAAGGGAAAAAAATGGGAATTTTAGAGGGAAAATGGGAAAAAAGGGGAGGAAAATGCTGAAGGCTCCACAAGCGCCCGTGCACAGCAGCCAGCTGGGCTGGGGGAAATAAAGAGAATTTTGGGGGGAAAAATGGAGATTTTGGGGAAATTTGGGGGTTTGGGGAAAAAAAATAGGAAAAATGGGGAAAAATGGGAAAAAAATGGAGAAAATCCGTTAAAAAGTGGAGGGAAAATGGGGAAAAAAAGGGGATTTTGGGGGGAAAAATGGGGGGAAAAAAGAAGAAAAATGGAGGAAAAATGAGGGAAAAATTGGGGGGAAAATGAGGAAAATGGGAGGAAAAGAGAAAAAAACAGGGAAAATGAGGGAAAAATAAAGGGAAAAAATGGAGGAAAAATGGGGGAAAAGAGAGAAAAAAAATGGAGGAAAAATGAAGGGAAAGTGAGGGGAAAAATGGAGAAAAATGGGGAAAAATTTTGGGATTTTGGGAGGTAAACTGGGGAAAAAATGAGGAAAAATGGGGAAAAATGAAAAAATCAGGAAAGAAAGGGGAAAAAAAAGTGAAAAAGTCAGGAAAAATGTGGAAAAAATTGGGGGAAAATGGGAAAAAAGAATGAGGAAAAATGGGGGAAAAATGTGAAAAAAATCAGGAAAAAATGAGCAAAAATAGAGAAAAAATTGGGAAAAAATTGGGAAAAAAAGGGGGGCAAAAGGGGAAACAAGGGGAATAAATATTGGAATATTTGGAATGTTGTAAAAATTGTGAATTTTGGATTTTACCTGGTTGACCCTGCGCAGGGGGGACACGTGAGGGGAGTGGGGAAATGGGAAAAAATCCCCAAAAATGGGGAAAAATCAGGAAAAAATGGTGGAAAAAAGGGGAATAAATGGGGAAAAAATGGGGGAAAAATGGGGAGAAAATGGGGAATAAATGGGGGGGAAAACAGTGAAAAAAGGAAGAGAAAATGAGGGGAAAATTTGGAATAAATGGCGGAACAATTGCTGAAAAAAGCGGGGGAAAATGGTGAAAAAAGGAAGAGAAAATGGGGGATAAAAGGGAAATAAATGGGGGGAAAAATGGTGAAAAAAGGGAAAAAGGGTGAGAAAGGTGGGGAAAAATGGTGAAAAAAGGGGGAGAAAATGGGGAATAAATGGGGGAAAAATGGGGAATAAATGGGGAATAAATGGGGGAAAAATGGGGAAAAATGGGGAAAAATGGGGGGAAAATGGTGAAAAAAGGGAGAGAAATGGGGAATAAATGGGGAATAAATGGGGGAAAAAGGTGAAAAAATGGGGGGAAAATGGGGAATAAATGGGGGGAAAAAGGTGAAAAAAGGGGGAATAAATGGGGAATAAATGGGGGAAAAATGGGGGGAAAATGGGGAATAAATGGGGGAAAAATGTGGAATAAATGGGGGAAAATGGGGAATAAATGGGTGAAAAAATGGGGAGAAAATGGGGAATAAATGGGGGAAAAATGGGGAAAAAATGGGGAATAAATGGGGAAAAATGGGGAGAAAATGGGCAATAAATGGGGGAAAAATGGGGAATAAATGGGGGAAAATGGGGATTAAATGGGTGAAAAAATGGGGAGAAAATGGGGAATAAATGGGGAAAAATGGGGAGAAAATGGGGGGGAAATGGTGAAAAAATGGAGGAAAAATGGGGAATAAATGGGGGGAAAAATGGGGAATAAATGGGGGGAAAAATGGTGAGAAAAGGGGGGAAAATGGTGAAAAAATGGGGAGAAAATGGGGAATAAATGGGGAGAAAATGGGGAGAAAATGGGGAATAAATGGGGGAAAAATGGGGAGAAAATGGGGAATAAATGGGGAAAAAATGGGGAATAAATGGGGAAAAATGGTGAGAAAAGGGGCAGAAATGGGGAATAAACGGGGGAGAAATGGTGAAAAAATGGGGAGAAAATGGGGAATAAATGAGAGAAAATGATGATAAAAGGGGGGGAAATGGTGGAAAAAGGCAGAAAAAATGGTGGAAAAATGGGGAATAAAAGGGGGGAAAATGGTGAATAAAGGGAGAGAAAATGAGGGGAAAATGGGGAGAAATTGGGGAAAAATGCAAAAAAAGGGGGAAAAACTATGAAAAAAATGTAGTAAAACTGAGGAAACAATGGAAGGAAAAAAGATGAAAAAACGGAATAAAAACCACAAGAAAGTGTGACAAAATGGCGAAAAAAATCAGAAAAAAAAGGGGAAAAAAAGGGGAAAAAAAGGGGAAAAAAGGGGAATAAATATTGGAACGTTGGGAAATGTTTGGAATGTTGTAAGAGTTATAAATTTTGGGTTTTACCTGGTTGACCCTGCGCAGGGGGGACACGTCCACGGCCTGCCTGCGCACGGGTGGGAAGGGAGTGGGGAAATGGGAAAAAACCCCCAAAAATGGGGAAAAATCAGGAAAAAATGGTGGAAAAAAGGGGAGAAATGGTGGGAAAATGGGTGGGAAAATATGGGGAGAAAATGGGGAATAAATGGGGAATAAATGGGGGGAAAAAGGTGAGAAAAGGGGGAGAAAATGGGGAGTAAAAGGGGGAAAATGCGGAGAAAATGGGGAATAAATGGGAGAAAAATAGGGAATAAATGGGGGTAAAATGGTAAGAAAAGGGGGGGGGAAATGGTGAAAAAATGGGGAGAAAATGGGGAATAAATGGGGGGAAAATGGGGAATAAATGGGGGAAACATGGGGAGAAAATGGGGAATAAATGGGGAATAAATGGGGAAAAATGGGGAGAAAATGGGGAATAAATGGGGGAAAAATGTGGAATAAATGGGGGGAAAAATGGTGAGAAAAGGGGGGAAAATGGTGAAAAAATGGGGAGAAAATGGGGAATAAATGAGGGAAAATGATGATAAAAGGGGGGGAAATGGTGGAAAAAGGCAGAAAAAATGGTGGAAAAATGGGGAATAAAAGGGGGGAAAATGGTGAATAAAGGGAGAGAAAATGAGGGGAAAATGGGGAGAAATTGGGGAAAAATGCAAAAAAAGGGGAAAAACTATGAAAAAAATGTAGTAAAACTGAGGAAACAATGGAAGGAAAAAAGATGAAAAAACGGAATAAAAACCACAAGAAAGTGTGACAAAATGGCGAAAAAAATCAGAAAAAAAAGGGGAAAAAAAGGGGAAAAAAAGGGGAATAAATATTGGAACGTTGGGAAATGTTTGGAATGTTGTAAAAGTTATAAATTTTGGGTTTTACCTGGTTGACCCTGCGCAGGGGGGACACGTCCACGGCCTGCCTGCGCACGGTGCCGGCGCGGCCGATTCGCGTCGAGTCCTCGCGCGGGCCCGAGTTGATGATGGCGTTCACCAGCACCTGCAGGGGGTTCTGCCAAGGGAAAAATCAAATTATTGATGTTAAAAAATGTCAAAAATATCCCTAAAAATATCCCTAAAAATTCCTGAGAAATTGCCTAAAAATTGCCGAAAAATTCCCTAAAAAATGGGGAAAATTCGCCAGTGAAACGCCCCAAAAAATCAAATTTTAAGCCTTAAAATCCACTTGGGATTCCCTAAAAATTCCTGAGAAATTCCCGAAAAATTGGGGAAAATTGACCAGTGAAACCCCAAAACATTCCCTTGGAATTTCCACCCCACATCCCAAAAAAATCCAATTCAAATCCAATTTTTTCTCAAAAAAAATGCAAATAAAATCCAAATTTTCCTCCCAAAATAAACCCAATTAAAATCCAATTTTTCCTCCTGGATCCCAAATCCCCCGGAACTCTCAGAGCCGCAGTTGATGATGGCGTTCACCAGCACCTGCAGGGGGTTCTGCCAAAGGAAAAATAAAGTTATTTACAGAAAAATTCAGCCAAAATAGCCCTAAAAATATCCCTAAAAATTGCTGAGAAATTCCCTAAAAAATTCCCTAAAAAATGGGGAAAATTCACCAGTGAGTCCCCAAAAATTCCCTTGGAATTTCCACCCCACAGCCCAAAAAATCCAATTCAAATCCAATTTTTCCTCCTAAAAAATACAAATTAAAACCAATTTTTCTTCTCAAAATATTGAATTAAAATCCAATATTTCTTCCCCAAAAAAATCCAATTAAAATCCAGTTCTTGCTCCCAAAGAATCCAATTCAAATCCAATTTTTCCTCCTGGCGTTCACCAGCACCTGCAGGGGGTTCTGCCACGGGAAAAATCAAATTATTGATGGAAAAATTCAGCTAAAATAGCCCTAAAAATTCCCTAAAAATTCCTGAGAAATTCCCTAAAAATTCCCTAAAAATTCCCTAAAAAATGGGGAAAATTCGCCAGCGAATCCCCCCAAAAAATCAAATTTTAAGCCTTAAAATCCACTTGGGATTCCCTAAAAATTCCCGAAAAAATGGGGAAAATTCACCAGTGAATCGCCCCAAAAAATCAAATTTTAAGCCTTAAAACGCACTTGGGATTCCCTAAAAATTCCCGAAAAAATGGGGAAAATTCACCAGTGAATCCCCCAAAAAATTCCCTTGGAATTTCCACCCCACAGCCCAAATAAACCCCATTAAAATCCAATTTTTCCTCCCAAAAAATCCAATTTTTCCTCCTAAAAAATCCAATTTAAATCCAATTTTTCCTCCCAAAATATCCAATTAAAATTCCAATTTTTCCTCCCAAAAAATCCAATTCAAATCCAATTTTTCCTCCTGGATCCCAAATCCCCCGGAACTCTCAGAGCCGGAGTTGATGATGGCGTTGAGCAGGACCTGCAGGGGGTTCTGGGGCAGGAAAAATCAAATTATTGATATAAAAATTCAGCCAAAATATCCTTAAAAATATCCCTAAAAAGTCCTGAGAAATTGCCTAAAAATTCCCTAAAAATTCCCTAAAAAATGGGGAAAATTCACCAGTGAAACGCCCCAAAAAAACAAATTTTAAGCCTTAAAACGCACTTGGGATTCCCTAAAAATTCCCGAAAAAATGGGGAAAATTCACCAGTGAATCCCCCAAAAAATCAAATTATAAGCCTTAAAATCCACTTGGGATTCCCTAAAAATTCCTTAAAAAATGGGGAAAATTGACCAGTGAATCGTCCCAAAAAATCAAATTTTAAGCCTTAAAATCCCTTTGGAATTGACTAAAAATTCCTGAGAAATTCCCTAAAAATTCCCTAAAAATCGCTGAGAAATTCCCTAAAAATTCCTGAGAAATTCCCTAAAAATTCCCTAAAAAATGGGGAAAATTCACCCCAAAAATTCCCTTGGAATTTCTACCCCACATCCCAAAAAAATCCAATTCAAATCCAATTTTTCCTCCCAAAAAATCCAATTAAAATCCAATTTCTCCTCCCAACAAACCTAATTAAAATTCAAATTTTTCCTCCCAAAAAATCCAATTCAAATCCAATTTTTCTTCCTGGCGTTCACCAGCACCTGCAGGGGGCTCTGCCACGGGAAAAATCAAATTATTGATGGAAAAATTCAGCTAAAATAGCCCTAAAAATTCCCTAAAAATTCCTGAGAAATTGCCTAAAAATTCCCTAAAAATTCCCTAAAAAATGGGGAAAATTCACCAGTGAATCCCCCAAAAAATCAAATTTTAAGCCTTAAAACGCACTTGGGATTCCCTAAAAATTCCCGAAAAAATGGGGAAAATTCACCAGTGAATCCCCCAAAAAATCAAATTATAAGCCTTAAAATCCACTTGGGATTCCCTAAAAATTCCTTAAAAAATGGGGAAAATTGACCAGTGAATCGTCCCAAAAAATCAAATTTTAAGCCTTAAAATCCCTTTGGAATTGACTAAAAATTCCTGAGAAATTCCCTAAAAATTCCCTAAAAATCGCTGAGAAATTCCCTAAAAATTCCTGAGAAATTCCCTAAAAATTCCCTAAAAAATGGGGAAAATTCACCCCAAAAATTCCCTTGGAATTTCTACCCCACATCCCAAAAAAATCCAATTCAAATCCAATTTTTCCTCCCAAAAAATCCAATTAAAATCCAATTTCTCCTCCCAACAAACCTAATTAAAATTCAAATTTTTCCTCCCAAAAAATCCAATTCAAATCCAATTTTTCTTCCTGGCGTTCACCAGCACCTGCAGGGGGCTCTGCCACGGGAAAAATCAAATTATTGATGGAAAAATTCAGCTAAAATAGCCCTAAAAATTCCCTAAAAATTCCTGAGAAATTCCCTAAAAAATTCCCTAAAAATTCCCTAAAAAATGGGGAAAATTCGCCAGCGAATCCCCCCAAAAAATCAAATTTTAAGCCTTAAAATCCACTTGGGATTCCCTAAAAATTCCCGAAAAAATGGGGAAAATTCACCAGTGAATCCCCCAAAAAATTCCCTTGGAATTTCCACCCCACAGCCCAAATAAACCCCATTAAAATACAATTTTTCCTCCTAAAAAATCCAATTTTTCCTCCTAAAAAATCCAATTTAAATCCAATTTTTCCTCCCAAAAAATCCAATTTAAATCCAATTTTTCCTCCCAAAAAATCCAATTAAAATCCAATTTTTCCTCCCCAAAAATCCATTTAAAATCCAATTTTTCCTCCCAAAAAAATCCAATTCAAATCCAATTTTTCCTCCCAAAAAATCCAATTCAAAGCCAATTTTTCCTCCCAAAAAATCCAATTCAAATCCAATCTTTCCTCCCAAAAAATTCTGATTTTTTCTTATTTATCCTCCTAAAAAATCCCCTTTTACTCCCAAAAAATTCAATTTTTTTCCATTTTTCCCCCTAAAAATCCCATTTTTCCTGCTAAAAAAATGTTATTTTTTCCCTCATTTTTCCCCCTAAAAATCCAAATTTTTCTCCTTAAAAAATCTGATTTTACCCTCATTTTTTCCTCCTAAAAACCCCATTTTTTCTCTTTAAAAAATCTGAATTTTTCCTCATTTTTCCCCTTAAAAATCCCATTTTTTCTCCTTAAAAAATCTGATTTTTTTTCTCATTTATTCTCCTAAAACAACCCCATTTTCCTCCCAAAAAATTCAATTTTTTTTCCATTTTTCCTCCTAAAAACCCCATTTTTAATTCATTTTTCCCCCTAAAAAATCCCATTTTAAATCATTTTTCTCCCTAAAAAATCTCATTTTTACATCATTTTTCTCCCTAAAAAATCCCATTTTTTCTCCACTTTTCCCCCTAAAAATCCCATTTTTCCTGCTAAAAAAATCTTATTTTTTTCCTCATTTTTCCCCCTAAAAATCCAAATTTTTCTCCTTAAAAAATCTGATTTTGCCCCCATTTCTTCCTCCTTAAAATCCCATTTTTCCCCATAAAAAATGTGATTTTTCTCCTAAAAATCCAAATTTTTTCTCCTTAAAAAATCTGATTTTTTCCTCATTTTTCCCCCTGAAAATCCCATTTTCCTGCTAAAAAAATCTGATTTTGCCCCCCTTTTTTCCTCCTAAAAAAATCTGATTTTTTCCCTCATTTTTCCTGCTAAAAAAAATCTGATTTTTTCCCTCATTTTTCCTCCTAAAAATCCCATTTTTTCTCCTTAAAAAAATCTGATTTTTTCCTTATTTTTTCCCCCTAAAAACCCCATTTCCCTCCCAAAAAATTCAATTTTTTTTTTCATTTTTTCTCCTAAAAATCTCATTTTTCCCTCTAAAAAACCCTGATTTTTCCCCATAAAAATCTCATTTTTTCTCCATTTTTCACCGGATTTTTTGCATTTTTTTCTCCATTTTTCACCGGATTTTTTTCATTTTTTCCCCGTTTTTCACCGGGTTTTTTGCGTTTTTCACCGGATTTTTTTCATTTTTTTCAGCTTTTTTTTGTGTTTTTCCCCAAATTTTCTCTTCTTTGTGATTTTTTACCTCCCCAGTGAGCAGCTGAATAATCTCAAAGCCGTTTCACCATCCTCACTGCCATCAGCTCCTTCCCATTATTCCTCCATTTCTCCCCCGAAAAATTCTGATTTTTTTCCTCATTTTTCCCCCTAAAAATCCAAATTTTTCTCCTTAAAAAATCTGATTTTGCCCCCATTTTTTCCTCCTAAAAACCCCATTTTCCTCCAAAAAAATTCAAATTTTTTTCCATTTTTCCTCCGTTTTTCCTCATTTTTTCACCGGATTTTTTTCATTTTTTCGCCGTTTTTCACCGGGTTTTTTGCGTTTTTCCCCAAATTTTCTCTTTTTTACCTCCCCAGTGAGCAGATGGATGATCTCAAAGGCGCTTCACGATCCTCACCGCCATCAGCTCCTTCCCATTATTCCTCCATTTCCCCCCGTAAAAAATCTTTTTTTCCTCATTTTTCCCCCTAAAAATCCCTTTTTCTCTCCTAAAAAAATCTGATTTTGCTCCCATTTCTTCCTCCTAAAAACCCCATTTTTTCTCTGTTTTTCCTCATTTTTTCACCGTTTTCTGCCGGATTTTTTTATTTTTTTCACCATTTTTCACCGGATTTTCCTCATTTTTTCACCGTTTTCCGCCAGATTTTTTTCATTTTTTCGCCGTTTTTCACTGGATTTTCCTCATTTTTTCACCGGGTTTTTTGCATTTTCCCCCTAATTTTTGATTTCCTCACCTCCCCGGTGAGCAGGTGGATGATCTCAAAGGCGTGCTTCACGATCCTCACGGTCATCAGCTTCTTGCCGTTGTTCCTGCCGTGCATCATCATGGAGTTGGTGAGGCGCTCGACGATCGGGCACTGCGCCTTGCGGAAGCGCTTGGCCGCGTAACGCCCCGCGGAATGAGGGAGATATTTGGCGTATTTCTCCTTCACTGCGATGTAATCCTGAAAATTTAAAAATAAAATTTGAAAAATCGGGAATTTTGGGGTCAATTTTGGGGTCACGAGTCCCAAAAATCCCGAATTTCCTGCTCAAAACGCGTCAAAATTCAGAATATTTTCATCGCGGTAACGTAAGAGAGCACCTGATGCGTTTCTCCTTTGTTGCGATGGAATCCCAAAAAATTTGGGAATCCCAAAAATTTTGGGATCAAAAGAAGAAAAATCCCCAAATTCCTGCTCAATTCCTACAAAAATCCCATAAAAATCCAAATATTCTTGGCCACGTAAGACCCTGCTGAGTGAGGGAGATATTTGGCGTATTTCTCCTTCCCTGCGATGTAATCCTGAAAATTCAAAAATAAAATTTGAAAAATCGGGAATTTTGGGGTCACGAGTCCCAAAAATCCCGAATTTCCTGCTCAAAACGTGTCAAAATTCCGATTATTTTCATCGCGATAACGCACAGTTAAGGAGCTCTTGGTGAATTTCTCCTTCACTGCGATGTAATCCTAAAAAATTGGAAATTCCTAAAATTTTGGGATCCTCATTCCTTAAAATCCTGAAATTCCAGCCCAAATCCCATAAAAATCCCATAAAAATCCAAATATTCTTGGCCATGTAAGGCTCCACTGAGTGAGGGAGATATTTGGCGTATTTCTCCTTCCCTGCGATGTAATCCTGAAAATTTAAAAATAAAATTTGAAAAATCGGGAATTTTGGGGTCAATTTTGGGGTCAATTGTCCCAAAAATCCCAAATTTCCTGCTCAAAACGCGTCAAAATTCAAATTATTTTCATCGCGGTAACGTGACGTAAGAGAGCACCTGATGCATTTCTCCTTTGTGGCGATGGAATCCCAAAAAATTTGGGAATCCCAAAAATTTTGGGATCAAAAGAAGAAAAATCCCCAAATTCCTGCTCAAATCCTACAAAAATCCCATAAAAATCCAAATATTCTTGGCCACGTAAGACCCTGCTGAGTGAGGGAGATATTTGGCGTATTTCTCCTTCCCTGCGATGTAATCCTGAAAATTTAAAAATAAAATTTGAAAAATCGGGAATTTTGGGGTCACGAGTCCCAAAAATCCCGAATTTCCTGCTCAAAACGCGTCAAAATTCCGATTATTTTCATCGCGATAACGCACAGTTAAGGAGCTCTTGGTGAATTTCTCCTTCACTGCGATGTAATCCTAAAAAATTGGAAATTCCTAAAATTTTGGGATCCTCATTCCTTAAAATCCTGAAATTCCAGCCCAAATCCCATAAAAATCCCATAAAAATCCAAATATTCTTGGCCATGTAAGGCTCCACTGAGTGAGGGAGATATTTGGCGTATTTCTCCTTCACTGCGATGTAATCCTGAAAATTCAAACATAAAATTTGAAAAATCGGGAATTTTGGGGTCAATTTTGGGGTCACGAGTCCCAAAAATCCCGAATTTCCTGCTCAAAACGTGTCAAAATTCAAATTATTTTCATCGCGTTCACGTAGAGTAAGAGACTACTCTGTGTATTTCTCATTTATAACGA
Organism: Ammospiza caudacuta; assembly: GCF_027887145.1. Taxonomy (NCBI): domain Eukaryota; kingdom Metazoa; phylum Chordata; class Aves; order Passeriformes; family Passerellidae; genus Ammospiza; species Ammospiza caudacuta. The sequence goes on along the minus strand of NC_080625.1, from coordinate 1,058,763 downwards.
TGCAATCCCAAAAAATTTGGGAATTCCAAAAATTTTGGGATCAGTTTTGGGGTCAAAACCCTGAAAAATCCCAAATTTCTGGCTCAAATTGGGTCAAAATTCAGATTATTTCCCATCGCGTTCACGTGAAGACGAGGTCGCTGTATTTCTCCTTTGTTATGATGTAATCCTGAAAAATTTGGGAATTCCAAAAATTTTGGGAGTTTTGGGATCAGTTTTGGGGTCAAAATCCCAAAAAATCCCAAAATTTCAGCTCAAATCGTGTCAAAAATTCAAATTGTTTTCATCGCGATAACGCGAAGTAAGACAGGACCTGGTGTATATTTCCTTTATTGTGATAGAATCCCAAAAAAATTGGGATTTTTAGGAATTTTAGGATTAAATTTGGGATTTTCAGCCCCAAATTCAAGTGGAAATTTGGGAATTGCAGCCCCAAATTCTGGGAATTGCAGCTCCAGATCCCCATGGAATTGCAGCCCCAAATTCTGGGAATTCCAGCCCCAAATTCCCAGGATTTTTTGGGGGAATTTTGGGATTGGATTTGTCATCCTGAACTCCAAATTCCCTGGATTTTTTGGGAATTTTGGGATTGGATTTGTGATCCTGAACTCCAAATTCCCTGAATTTTTTGGGAATTTTGGGATTGGATTTGTGATCCTGAACCCCAAATTCCCTGGATTTTTTGGGAATTTTGGGATTGGATTTGAGATCCTGAACCCCAAATTCCCTGGATTTTTTGGGAATTTTGGGATTGGATTTGTGATCCTGAACCCCAAATTCCCTGGATTTTTTGGGAATTTTGGGATTGGATTTGAGATCCTGAACCCCAAATTCCCTGGAATTTTTGGGAATTTTGGGATTGGATTTGAGATCCTGAACCCCAAATTCCCGGGATTTTGGGGAATTTCAATCCTGAATTCCAGCCCCAAATTCCCTGGAGTTTTTGGGAATTTTGGGATTGGATTTGAGATCCTGAACCCCAAATTCCCTGGATTTTTTGGGGGGAATTTTGGGATTGGATTTGTCATCCTGAACCCCACATTCCCTGGATTTTTTGGGAATTTTGGGATTGGATTTGTGATCCTGAACTCCAAATTCCCTGGAATTTTTGGGAATTTTGGGATTGGATTTGTCATCCTGAACCCCAAATTCCCTGGAATTTTTGGGAATTTTGGGATTGGATTTGAGATCCTGAACCCCAAATTCCCTGGAATTTTGGGAATTTTAGGATTGGATTTGTGATCCTGAACCCCAAATTCCCTGGAATTTTTGGGAATTTTGGGATTGGATTTGTCATCCTGAACTCCAAATTCCCTGGAATTTTTGGGAATTTTGGGATTGGATTTGTGATCCTGAACTCCAAATTCCCTGGAATTTTTGGGAATTTTGGGATTGGATTTGTCATCCTGAACTCCAAATTCCCTGGATTTTTTGGGAATTTTGGGATTGGATTTGTCATCCTGAACTCCAAATTCCCTGGATTTTTTGGGGGGAATTTTGGGATTGGATTTGTCATCCTGAACCCCAAATTCCCTGGAATTTTTGGGAATTTTGGGATTGGATTTGTCATCCTGAACTCCAAATTCCCTGGAATTTTTGGGAATTTTGGGATTGGATTTGAGATCCTGAACCCCAAATTCCCTGGAATTTTGGGAATTTTAGGATTGGATTTGAGATCCTGAACCCCAAATTCCCTGGAATTTTGGGAATTTTAGGATTGGATTTGAGATCCTGAACCCCAAATTCCCTGGAATTTTTGGGAATTTTGGGATTGGATTTGAGATCCTGAACCCCAAATTCCCTGGAATTTTTGGGAATTTTGGGATTGGATTTGAGATCCTGAACCCCAAATTCCCGGGATTTTGGGGAATTTCAATCCTGAATTCCAGCCCCAAATTCCCTGGAGTTTTTGGGAATTTTGGGATTGGATTTGAGATCCTGAACCCCAAATTCCCTGGATTTTTTGGGGGGAATTTTGGGAGTGGATTTGTCATCCTGAACTCCAGATTCCCTGGATTTTTTGGGAATTTTGGGATTGGATTTGTGATCCTGAACTCCAAATTCCCTGGAATTTTTGGGAATTTTGGGATTGGATTTGAGATCCTGAACCCCAAATTCCCTGGATTTTTTGGGGGGAATTTTGGGATTGGATTTGTCATCCTGAACCCCACATTCCCTGGATTTTTTGGGAATTTTGGGATTGGATTTGTGATCCTGAACTCCAAATTCCCTGGAATTTTTGGGAATTTTGGGATTGGATTTGTGATCCTGAACTCCAAATTCCCTGGAATTTTTGGGAATTTTGGGATTGGATTTGCCATCCTGAACCCCAAATTCCCTGGAATTTTTGGGAATTTTGGGATTGGATTTGTCATCCTGAACCCCAAATTCCCTGGAATTTTTGGGAATTTTGGGATTGGATTTGAGATCCTGAACCCCAAATTCCCTGGATTTTTTGGGGGGAATTTTGGGATTGGATTTGTCATCCTGAACCCCACATTGCCAGGATTTTTTGGGAATTTTGGGAATTCTGTGCACCCTGACCTGCAGGGAGATGTCGTTGATCTGGACGTCGTCCGTGCTCCATTTCCCGAACAATTTGATGTCGGGGGTCTCGGTCACGGCCGGCGCCGTCTCCCAGTCCGTCATGCTGGGAAAAAATAACAAAAAAATAAAAGTTGGCATCTTGGTTTTCCAGCGGGAACCTCCTTTTCCTACTCTAAACCCTCTTCTCCTGTTTTTAATCCCATTTTTCCAACCTTTTTCCCATTTTTTGTCTTCATTTTCCCAGTGTTATTTCAATTTTTTTCCACTCTAGACACAATTTCTCCACTGTAATTTTCAATTTTCCCCATCTGGATCCGCTTTTCTCCACTATTTTCCTATTTTCCCCACAATTTTCCTTTTTTTAATGATCTGGATCCCATTTCCCACAATTTTCCCCACAATTTTTGCCAGTTTTTCCCACAATTCTCCCCAATTTTCCTTGTTTTTCCCACAATTTTCCCTTTTTTACTGATCGGGATCCCATTTCCTACAATTTTCCCCAATTTTTCCCACAATTCTCCCCAATTTTCCTTATTTTTCCCACAATTTTCCCCACAATTTCCTTTAATTTTCTCCACAGTTTTCCTTATTTTCCGTACAATTTTCCCATAATTTCCCCCAATTTTCCCCACAATTTCCCCCAATTTTCTTCACAATTTTTCTTATTTTTCCCACAATTTTTCCACAATATTCCCCAATTTTCCCACTATTTTCCCAACTTTTCCTACAATTTCCCCCAATTTTCTCCACAATTTCTCCCAATTTTCCCCACAATTTTCCCCAAAATTTACCCCGATTTTCTCCACTATCCCCCCAATTTTCCCCCCAAATTTCCCCAATTTTCTTCACAATTTTCCCAATATTTTCCTTAATTTTTCCCACAATTCTCCCCAATTTTCCTTATTTTTCCCACAATTTTCCCCACAATTTCCTTTAATTTTCTCCACAGTTTTCCTTATTTTCCGTACAATTGTCCCATCATTTCCCCCAACTTTTCCCACAATTTCCCCCAATTCTCTTCACAATTTTTCTTATTTTTCCCACAATTTTTCCCACAATATTCCCCAATTTTCCCACTATTTTCCCCCAGTTTTCCCTTTTTTCCCCACAATTTTCCCCAACTTTTCCTACAATTTCCCCCAATTTTCTCCACAATTTCTCCCAATTTTCCCCACAATTTTACCCAAAATTTTCCCCGATTTTCTCCACTATTCCCCCAATTTTCCCCGCAAATTTGCCCAATTTTCTTCACAATTTTCCCAATATTTTCCTTAATTTTTCCCACAATTTTCCCCAACTTCTCCCACAATTTTCATCATTTTCCTCCCCAATTTTACCAAAATTTTTTCCCACAAATTTCCCCAATTTCTCCCACAATTTTCCCCAGTATTTCCCCCAATTTCTCCTAGAATTTTCATCATTTTCCCTTCCAATTTCCCCTATTTTCCCCAAAATTTTCCCTTTTTTCCCATGCTCAATCCCCTTTTCCCACTTTTTATCCCACTGGACTCCCCTTTTCCACTCTTATTCCCAATTTTCCCACTCAAAACCTCTTTTTTTTCCTCTTTTGTTATCCTCTTTTTCCCCATTATTTTCCCCTTTTCCCACACTAAATCCCCATTTTCCCACTGGTTTCCCTCTTTTCCCATTTTTATTCCCCCTTAACCTTTTCCCAATCCCCTTTTTCCCTCCCCAATCCCAATTCAATCCTTAAATTTAAAACCGAATTAAAAAACCCGAGCCCGCCGCTTCACCCCCCCCCCCTTCCCCTCATGGCCGCTCCCCCCCCTTCACCGCTCCCATCTCCATTTTTCCCCTTTTTCCGCCCCTCACCGCCCAAATTCCCACCCCGCCACCTTCCCCATCCCGATTTTCCCCTCGCAAATCCCAATTTTCCCCTCACAAATTCCATTTTTCCCATAAAATTCCCCTTTTTTCCGCGCGTTCCCCTCCTCACATGGCGGCGGCTTCTCCTCCGATCCGGCAAAAAGAGCGCTACGGGGCTTCCCGGCCGCTTATATAGCGGGCAGGGGTTCACTTCCGTCAACGCATGCGCAGTTTTGCTGTACGGAAAAAACTTCCGCCTTCCCGCCTACACTCCCTATGTGGCGCATGCGCCGTAGGATGTTACGGACGCGGGCGCCATTTTGGTTACGGGCATTCCCCTCAGAGGCCGCCCGGGGTTGGTTTTAAGGGGGTAAAAACACGCGTGGGGGGCAAATGGGAGATTTAGAGGGGTAAAAACACGGGCGAAAGTGACAAAAAGGGGATAAAAAGGTGATTAAAAGGTGACAAAGAGAAGACATAGAGGCCTGAGGGTGACACGCGGAGGGGAAATGGCCGCTCACGCGTGGACGTGGAACGGGATGACATTCGCTATGCGAGGGCGAGGAGAACTGACCAATCACGGCTGGCAGTGTGTGTGACGTCAGGTGTTGCTATGCAGATTTAGGCGCGACCCCCTTTTAGGGGGACATTTTGGGGACCCCAAAATTGAAAATCCCCCCAGACCCCTCTCCACCAAAAATCCCCCAAAATTCCTCCTCAAAATGCTCCTAAAAATAAAAAAAAATCCCCCAAAATCCCAAGGAATCCCCCCAAAAATCCACCCCAAAATTCCCAAAAATTCCCCTCAAAAATCCACCCCAAAATCCCCAAAAAATTAAAACAATTCCCCAAAGATGACCTAAAAATCAACGAAAATCCCCCAAAATCCAAAAAAAAAATCCCTCCGAAAGTCCCAAAAAACTTTTAAAAATCCCTAAAAATCAACAAAAATTCCCCAAAATTTCTTTCAAATATCCATCCCAAAATCCCCCCAAAAAAGCCTCCCAAAAAAAAAAAAAAATCCCAAATTCCTCCCTCAAAATCCCCCCCAAAAAAATCTCAAAAAATTCCCAAAAACGCCCCCAAAAATCCCAAAGAAATTCTAAATAAAATTCCAAAAGTCCCCAAAATTTTCGCTGCTTTTATTTTTCACAATTGGAAATTTTGGGATTTTTGCAGAGACTTTTTTGGGTTTTAATTGAAATTTTAGGGGGAATTGGGTGAATTTTAAGGGGAGTTTTTAATGGGATTTAAGGGGGATTTTAGGGAGGGATTTTGGGGGAATTTGGGGAATTTTTGGGGAGTTTTTGTGGGATTTGAGGAGGATTTTTGGGGATTTTTAATGGGATTTTGGGGGATTTTTGGGGAATTTTTAATGGGATTTTCGGGGATTTTTGAGGAATTTTTAATGGGATTTTGGGGGAATATTTTCTAGATTTTTAATGGGATTTTTGGATATTTTTGGGGGATTTTTTTGGGTTTTAAAATGGAATTTTGGGGGTTTTTAAAAGGGGATTTGAGGGGGATTTTTTTTTTTTTTTGGTATTTTTTAATGGGATTTAAGGGGGATTTTGGGGGCTTTTTTCGGGTTTTTAATTGGGATTTTTGGGGGATTTTAAGGGAATTTTTTTTTGTTTTTTAATGGGATTTTGGGGTGGATTTTTGGGCAGGATTTGGGTGATTTTGGGGGTGGTTTAGGGGGGAGTTTTGGGGATTTTTGTTGATTTTTAGGGATTTTCTTGGGGATTTTTTGCGTTTTAAAATGGAATTTTGGGGGTTCTTAAAAGGGGATTTGAGTTGGGGTTTTTTTGTATTTTTTAATGGGATTTAATGGGGATTTTGGGGGCTTTTTTCGGGTTTTTAATTGGGATTTTTTGGGGGGATTTTAAGGGAATTTTTTTGTTTTTTTAATGGGATTTTGGGGTGGATTTTTGGGCAGGATTTGGGTGATTTTGGGGGTGGTTTAGGGGGGAGTTTTGGGGATTTTTGGGGGATTTTTGGGGGATTTTTGGGGTGATTTTCTGCATTTTCCGGCCCCGTCGCCATCACCACCCTGGGAGGGTCCTCAGGTGCTGCCTGGGAAGGAAAAGTGACAAAAAATGGGGAAAAATGAGGGGAAAAGGGACAAAAAAAGGAGCCAAATTTGATTTTTGGGGATCCCTCACCTGCTCAGGTGTCACCGGGGAGGGGGGCGTAACCTGCAGGGGAAAAATGGGGCAAAAATGGAGAAAAATGGGCAAAAAAATGAGATAAAAATCGAGAAAAAAGGGAGAGAAAAGAGACAGAAAGTGATGGAAAGTGAAAAAATGAGAGGAAAAGGAGGAAAAATAAGCAGAAAGGGAGAAAAAATGGGGAAAAATGGAGAAAAAATGAGAAAAATGCAATAAAAAGGGATAAAAAGTGACCAAAACTGACAAAAAATGGACAAATGGGGGAAAAAAGTGAAAAATTTGAGAAAAAATGGAGGAAAATGGGCAAAAACAACAGAAAGGGGGAAAAAAGGGGCAAAAATGAGATAAAAAATAGAGAAAAGGGGAGAGAAAAGAGACAGAAAGTGAAAAAAGGGAGGAAAGGAGGAAAAAGAAGCAGAAAGGGAGAAAAAATGGGAAAAAAGGGTGAAAAAATGAGAAAAATGCAATAAAAAGGGATAAAAAAGGTTAAAAAATGGACAAAAAAGGTGGAAAAAGTGACAAAAAATGGACAGAAAAAGGGGAAAAAAGGGCAAAAATTTATTTTAAAAGGACAAAAAAAAAGGAGAAAAAGTGACCAAAAATGACAAAAAAGGGACAAACGGGGGGATAAAAAGTGAAAATTTTGAAAAAAAATGGAGGAAAATGGGAAAAAACAACAGAAAGGGGGAAAAAAGGGGCAAAAATGAGATAAAAAATAGAGAAAAGGGGAGAGAAAAGAGACAGAAAGTGAAAAAAGGGAGGAAAAGGAGGAAAAAGAAGCAGAAAGGGAGAAAAAATGGGAAAAAAGGGTGAAAAAATGAGAAAAATGCAATAAAAAGGGATAAAAAAGGTTAAAAAATGGACAAAAAAGGTAGAAAAAGTGACAAAAAATGGCATAAAAGTGACAAAAAAGGGACGAAAATGAAGAGGGACGGATGGAAAAAGGGGGAAAAAAGGACAAAAATACAAAAAAAAAGAGAAAAAAGGGAGAGAAAGAGGTGGGAAAAGTGATAAAAAAGGGACAAAAATTATTAAAAATACCAAAAAAATTAGAAAAAAGGAGAAAAAGAGGTGGGAAAAGTGATAAAAAAGGGACGAAAATGAAGAAGGATGGATGGAAAAAGGGAAAAAAGGACAAAAAATTCAAAAAAAAAGAGAAAAAAGGAGAAAAAGAGGCGGGAAAAGTGATAAAAAAGGGACAAAAATTATTAGAAAATGACAAAAAAATGAGAAAAAAGGAGGAAAAGAGGTGGGAAAAGTGACAAAAAGGGACAAAAATGAAGAAGGATGGATGGAAAAAGGGAAAAAAGGACAAAAAAATACAAAAAAAAGAGAAAAAAGGGAGAAAAAATGTGGGAAAAGTGATAAAAAAGGGACGAAAATGAAGAAGGATGGATGGAAAAAGGGAAAAAAGGACAAAAAATACAAAAAAAAAGAGAAAAAGGGGAGAAAAAATGTGGGAAAAGTGATAAAAAAGGACAGAAATGATTAAAAAATGACAAAAAAGTGACATTGGGGTCTCACCTGCGTGGGTGGCACCAGGGAGTGGGGTGTAACCTGCAGGGAGAAAATGGGCAAAAATGAGATTAAAATGGGAGAAAAGAGGAAAAAAAGGGAGAAAAATGAGAAAAATCGATGAAAAAGGGACGAAAGGTGAGAAAAGTGGACAAAAAGCAAGAAAAAAGCAAGAAAAAAACAATAAAAGCAACAGAAAAGCGACAGAAAAAGGACAAAAAGTGACAAAAAGGTGACAAAAAGTGACAAAAAAACAACGAAAAGCAAGAAAAAACAGCACAAAAGTGACAAAAAATGACATTAAAATGACAAAAAAGTGTCAAGAAAGGACAAAAAGCAACAAAAAGGCCTGAAAAAACGGCATAAAAATGACAAAAAGTGACAAAAATGGACAAAAAAGCATCAAAGTGACAAACGAGGGACAGAAAAGGAAAAAAAAAGACAAAATGGGACAAAAAAGTGGCAAAAAAGCAACAAAAACCAAGAAAAACGGCATAAAATGATAAAAAATGAGATAAAAGTGACAAAAAGTGACAAAAAGTGACATAAAAGGGACAGAAAGTGACACAAAAGGGACAAAAAGGGACAGAAAATGACAAAATATGACAAAAAGCAACAAAAAAGTGACAAAAAAGCAACAAAAATCCATATAAAAATGACAAAAAGTGACATAAAAGTGACATAAAAATGACAAAAAGTGACATAAAAGTGACAAAAAAGGACATAAAAGTGACAAAAATGGAAAACCAGAGACAGAAAGGACAAAACACGACAAAATTGGAAAAAAGTTGACAAAAAAGGCAACAAAAAGAAAGAAAAAACAGAATAAAAATGACAGAAATAACAAAAAAGTGACAAGTGACAAAAAGTGGCATAAAAGGGACAGAAAATGACATAAAAGGGACAGGAAATGACAAACAAGGGACAGAAAATGACAAAATACGACAAAAAGCAACAGAAAAGTGACAAAAATCCATATAAAAATGACAAAAAGTGACATAAAAGTGACAAAAAAGTGCCATAAAAGTGACAAAAAGTGACACAAAAGTGACAAAAAAATGACATAAAAGGGACAAAAAGGGACAGAAAATGACAAAATACGACAAAAAGCAACAAAAAAGTGACAAAAAATCAAGAAAAATCCAGATAAAAATGACAAAAAGTGACAAAAATGACATGAAAATGACATAAAAGTGACATAAAAATGACATTAAAATGACATTAAAAGTGACATAAAAATGACATAAAAATGACATAAAAATGACATAAAAGTGACAAAAAGTGACATAAAAGGGACAAAAAGTGACAAACAAGGGACAGAAAATGACAAAATATGACAAAAAGCAACAAAAAAGTGACAAAAAAGCATCAAAAATCCATATAAAAATGACAAAAGGTGACATAAAAGTGACATAAAAATGACATAAAAATGACATAAAATGACATTAAAGTGACATTAAAGTGACAAAAAGTGACATAAAAGTGACATAAAAATGACATTAAAAGTGACATAAAAATGACATAAAAGTGACATTAAAGTGACATAAAAATGACATAAAAATGACATAAAAAATGACATAAAAATGACATAAAAGTGACATTAAAGTGACATAAAAGTGACATAAAAATGACATAAAAATTACATAAAAGTGACATAAAAATGACATAAAAGTGACATAAAAATGACATAAAAATGACATAAAATGACATTAAAGTGACATTAAAGTGACAAAAAGTGACATAAAAATGACATAAAAGTGACATAAAAATGACATAAAAATGACATAAAATGACATAAAAATGACATAAAAGTAACATAAAATGACATTAAAGTGACATTAAAGTGACAAAAAGTGACATAAAAGTGACATAAAAGTGACATAAAAGTGACATAAAAATGACATAAAAGTGACATTAAAGTGACATAAAAGTGACATAAAAGTGACATAAAAATGACATAAAAGTGACATTAAAGTGACAAAAATGACATAAAAGTGACATAAAAATGACATAAAAGTGACATTAAAGTGACAAAAAGTGACATTAAAGCGACATTAAAGTGACATAAAAGTGACATAAAAGTGACATAAAAGTGACATTAAAGTGAGATAAAAGTGACATAAAAATGACATTAAAAGTGACATAAAAATGACATAAAAATGACATAAAAGTAACATAAAATGACATTAAAGTGACATTAAAGTGACAAAAAGTGACATAAAAGTGACATAAAAGTGACATAAAAGTGACATAAAAATGACATAAAAGTGACATTAAAGTGACATTAAAGTGACATAAAAATGACATAAAAATGACATTAAAAGTGACATAAAAATGACATTAAAAGTGACATAAAAATGACATAAAAGTGACATTAAAAGTGACATAAAAATGACATTAAAGTGACATAAAATGACATAAAAATGACATAAAAATGACATAAAAGTGACATAAAGTGACATTAAAGTGCCATTAAAGTGCCACCTCGGTGTCCCCCATTGTCACCTGTGCCGAGGTAGCGGCCGAGGCCGAAGGTGAGGAGGAGGAGCCCCAGGAGCAGCGCCAGCACCGCCAGCGCCACCATGAGGGACAACCTTGGCGACAGTCCTGGGGCTGCGGGGACAAAAATCGGAAATAAATTCAGAGAAAATTCAAAAAAATTTAGCCTCAATAATTTTAAAAAATTCCCTATAAAATTTAAAAAAAAAATCCACCCAAATTTCAAAGAAATCCACCCAAAATTTTTAAAAAATTGAAATAAAACCTCAAAAAATTCCCCCAAAATTCCCAAAAAAAATTCCTAAAAATCCCCCAAATTCCCAAAGTTAAAAAGAAACCGAAAAAAGCCCCGGGAGGAAATGAAAAAGATTCCCCCAAAATTGACAAAAAATTGCAAAAAACACAGACAAAATGGGGGGGAAAAAATCAAAATAACGCCTCAAAAATTTGGCCAAAAATTCCTAATAACCCAACACACAAAAAACTCTTAAATATCACCAGAGAAAAACTAAAAAATCCCCCCAAAATTGTAAAAAAATAGTCAAAAATGCACTCGAAATTTTCTAAAAAATCAAAATGAACCCTCAAAAAATTCCCCAAAAATCCCTAAAAGTCCCCCAAACCCCCAAATTCCAAAAATTAAAAAGAAACCTGAAAAAACCCAGAACAAAACAAAAAAATCCTCAAATACTTGTAAAAAATATACCCAAAATTAAAAAAAAATTAAAAATTCCAAAAAATCACAAAACTGCAAAAGTAAAAAAATCCTAAATATCCTCTATAGACAAAACCAAAAAATCCCCCCAAAATTGTAAAAAAAAAAGTCAATAATGCACTCGAAATTTTCTAAAAAATCAAAACGAACCCTCAAAAAATTCCCCAAAAATTTTTAAAAAATCACCAAAAAAATCACAAAAATTCCCCAATAATTTAAAAAAAATCACCAAAAAATCACAAAAATTCCCCCAAAAATTTTTAAAAAATCACAAAAAAATCACAAAAATTCCCAAAAATCCCCAAAATTGCCCCAAACCCGCCCAAAATGTCCTCACCCCAGGTGACGCTGAGGGGCTCCTTCAGGCTGGGGTGCAGCGCCACACACTCAAAAGTGTCCCCAGACGTCCCCGGTGGCACCTGGATCGTCACCTGCGCCCAGAAGGTTCCGTCCCCCACCGGCAGCGCCCGCGTTTGTCCCGAGGTGTCCCCGACGTTGTCACCGATGATGTCACCGATGATGTCACCGATGATGTCACCATTGCGGAGCCACTTCAGGGTGATGTCGGCAGGGGAGAAGCCCCAGGCGTGACACACCAGGGCCAGCGCGGGGCCCGAGCGCTCGGGGACGATCTGCAGCTGGGGTGGCGCTGGGGGGACAGTTGGGGACATTTGGGGACACGTGGGGACACGGTGGAGGTGGCTTTGTGTCAGCAAATGGCACCAAAATGGTGAAAAATGGGCTCAAAATGGTGAAAAATGGGGTTAAAATGGCCCCAAGATGGCCGCCAATGTCCTGAGGTGATCAAATATCCCTCACAAAATGGCTGCCAGTGTGGCCCCAAAATGGCCGCCTGTGTCACCAAAATTGCCCCAAAATGGCCCCAAAAGTGACCCCAAATGTGTCCCAAAATAGTCCCCAAAAATGTCACTAAGAGTGTCCTCAAATGGCCCCAAAATGGTGAAAAATGGGCTCAAAATGGTGAAAAATGGGGTTAAAATGGCCCCAAGATGGCCGCCAATGTGCTGAGGGGTCATCAAATGTCCTCCTCAAAATGGCCGCCAGTGTGCTCCAAAATGGCCACAAATGTCACCAAATGGGACCTAAAATGGTTCCAAAATGGCCGAAATGGCCCCAAATGGCCCTAAATGTGTCCCAAAATGGTGAAAAATGTGTCCCCAAAAGAGTCCCTAAGAGTGTCCCCAAATGGCCCCAAAATGGTGAAAAATGGGATCAAAATGGCCGCCAATGTCCTGAGGGGTCATCAAATATCCACCACAAAATGGCCGCCAGTGTGCCCCAAAATGGCCACCAGTGTCACCAAAATTGCCCCAAAATGGTCCCAAAAGTGACCCCAAATGTGTCCCAAAATAGTCCCCAAAAATGTCCCTAAAAGTGTCCCCAAATGGCCCCAAAATGAGAAAAATGGGCTCAAAATGGCTGCCAATGTCCTGAGGGGTCATCAAATATCCCCCACAAAATGGCCGCCTGTGTCACCTAAATTGCCCCAAAATGGCCTCAAAATGGCCGCCAGTGTCACCAAAATTGCCCTAAAATGGCTCCAAAAGTGACCCCAAATGTGTCCCAAAATAGTCCCCAAAAATGTCCCTAAAAGTGTCCCCAAATGCCCCCAAAATGGTGAAAAATGGGCTCAAAATGGTGAAAAATGGGGTTAAAATGGCCCCAAGATGGCCGCCAATGTCCTGAGGGGTCATCAAATATCCACCACAAAATGGCCGCCAGTGTGCCCCAAAATGGCCGCCTGTGTCACCAAAATTGCCCCAAAATGGTCCCAAAAGTGACCCCAAATGTGTCCCAAAATAGTCCCCAAAAATGTCACTAAGAGTGTCCTCAAATGGCCCCAAAATGGTGAAAAATGGGCTCAAAATGGTGAAAAATGGGGTTAAAATGGCCCCAAGATGGCCGCCAATGTGCTGAGGGGTCATCAAATGTCCTCCTCAAAATGGCCGCCAGTGTGCTCCAAAATGGCCACAAATGTCACCAAATGGGACCTAAAATGGTTCCAAAATGGCTGAAATGGCCCCAAATGGCCCTAAATGTGTCCCAAAATGGTGAAAAATGTGTCCCCAAAAGAGTCCCTAAGAGTGTCCCCAAATGGCCCCAAAATGGTGAAAAATGGGCTCAAAATGGCTGCCAATGTCCTGAGGGGTCATCAAATATCCACCACAAAATGGCCGACAGTGTGCCCCAAAATGGCCGCCAGTGTCACCAAAATTGCCCCAAAATGGCCCCAAAAGTGACCCCAAATGTGTCCCAAAATAGTCCCCAAAAATGTCCCTAAAAGTGTCCCCAAATGGCCCCAAAATGGTGAAAAATGGGCTCAAAATGGCCGCCAATGTCCTGAGGGGTCATCAAATATCCACCACAAAATGGCCGACAGTGGGCCCCCAAAATTGCCCCAAAATGGCCGCCTGTGTCACCAAAATTGCCCCAAAATGGCCCCAAAAGTGACCCCAAATGTGTCCCAAAATAGTCCCCAAAAATGTCCCTAAAAGTGTCCCCAAATTGCCCCAAAATGGTGAGAAATGGGCTCAAAATGGCCGCCAATGTCCTGAGGGGTCATCAAATATCCACTACAAAATGGCCGCCAGTGTCACCAAAATTGCCCCAAAATGGGCCCAAAACGGCCCCAAAATCACCCAAAAATGTCCCCAAATGTGTCCCAAAATGGGTCTCAAATGTTTCCCCAAAATGTCCCCACAGGTGTCCCCAAATGGCCCCAAAATGGCAAAAAATGGGCTCAAAATGGCGAAAAATGGTCTCATAATGACCCCAAGATGGCCACCAATGTCCTGAGGTGTCACCAAATGCCCTCCTTAAAATGGCCGCCAGTGTCACCAAAATGGCACCAAAATGGCCCAAAATAGTCCCAAATGCGTCCCCAAATGTCCTCAGAGTCCCCAGCATCTCCAATGTCCCCAATGTTCTCAAGGTTCTCAAATGTCTCCAACATCTCCAATGTCCCCAATGTCCCCAACACCCCCAATGTCCTCGATGTCCCCAATGTTCTCAATGTCCTCAGTGTCCTCAGTGTCTCCAATGTCCCCAATGTTCTCAAGGTTCCCAGATGTCACCAACACCTCCAATGTCCCCAAATGTCCCCAATGTCTCCAATATCCTCAATGTCCCCAATGCTCCAAGTGTCCCCAATGTGTCCAATATCTCCAGTGTCCCCAATGTCCCCGATGTTCTCAAGGTTCCCAGATGTCCCCAATGTCCCCAATGTCCCCAATGTCCCCAATGTTCTCAATGTCCTCAATGTTCTCCAATGTCCTCAATGTGTCCAAGGTGTCCAATATCTCCAATGTCCCCAATGTCCTCAATGTCCCCAAGGTCCCCAACACCCCCAATGTCCCCAATGTCCCAAATCTTCTCAGTGTCCCCAATGTCCCCAATGTTCTCAAAGTTCTCAGATGTCTCCAACATCTCCAATGTCCCCAATGTCCCCAATGTTCTCAATGTCCCCAATGTTCTTAATGTCCTCAATGTGTCCAAGGTCCCCAACACCCCCAATGTCCCCAATGTCCCAAATGTTCTCGGTGTCCCCAATGTCCCCAATGTTCTCAAAGTTCCCAGATGTCTCCAACATCTCCAATGTCCCCGATGTCCCCGATGTCCCCTCGCCTGTCAGCGGCGGCCACACCCTCCTGGGCAGCTCCAGGCAGAGCTGCCGGCGCTGGCGCAGCCGCTGTCCCCACCGGCTGTCCCCACGCAGCGCCTGCGCCAGCGCGTCCCCGAGTGTCCCCAAGGGTCCCCAATGTCCCAGTACCCCTCAATGTCCTCAATGTCCCCAATGTCACAGTGCCCTCAATGTCCCCAATGTGTCCAAGGTGTCCAATAGCTCCAATGTTCTCAATGTTCTCCAATGTCCCCAATGTTCTCAATGTCCCCAATGTTCTCAATGTCCCCAATGTTCTCCAATGTCCCCAAATGTTCTCAATGTCCCCAATGTCCCCAATGTTCTCAATGTCCTCAACGTCCCCAATGTCCCCAACATCCTCAATGTCCCAAATGTTCTCAATGTTCTCCAATGTCCCCAATGTCCCCAATGTCTCCAATGCCTCCAATGTTCTCAAGGTTCCCAGATGTCCCCAATGTCCTCAATGTCCCCAATGGCCTCAATGTCCCCAAGGTCCTCAACACCCCCAATGTCCCCAACGTCCCAAATCATCTCAGTGTCCCTAATGTCCCCAATGTCCCCAACACCCCCAATGTCCCCAATGTCCCAAAATGGCCCAAATGTTCTCAGTGTCCCCAATGTCCCCAATGTCCCAAAATGGCCCAAATGTTCTCGGTGTCCCCAATGTCCCCAATGTTCTCAAAGTTCCCAGATGTCTCCAACATCTCCAATGTCCCCAATGTCCCCAACATCCCCAATGTCCCCAATGTCCCAAAATGGCCCTAATGTTCTCAGTGTCCCCAATGTTCTCAACGCCCCCAATGTCCCCGATGTCCCCAATGTCCCCAACATCCCCAACAGGCCCAATGTCCCCAACACCCCCAATGTCCCCAATGTCCCCTCACCTGTCAGCGGCGGCCACACCCTCCTGGGCAGCTCCAGGCAGAGCCGGCGGCGCTGGCGCAGACGCTGTCCCCACCGGCTGTCCCCGCGCAGCGCCTGCGCCAGCGCGTCCCCGAGTGTCCCCAAGGGTCCCCCCTCCTGGCAGGCGCCGGCGCGGGGTCCCCGCAGGTCCCCGCACACCAGTGGCATCTGGGACAGGGCCACCAGCACCTCCTGGGAGCCGTTGGTGGCCAGCAAGGAGCCGTCGTTGTCCAGCGAGCACCACGAGGCCACCTGCAGCACGAACGGGGCTGAGAGGGACAAAAAAAATTGAGATTTTTGGGTCATTTTATTGTGATTTTTTGGGGGTTTCCATAGGATTTTTTTTCTCGGATTTTTTGGGGGATTTTCTGGGATTTTTAGGAGATTTTTTTTTGGGATTTTATTTTGAATTTTTGGGGGATTTTTAAAGGATTTTTTTGTTTTGTTTGGTTTTGGTTTTTGGGTGGTTTTTCTGGGATTTTCGGGGATTTATGGGGATTTTGTTTTGATTATTTTTGGGGAGGTTTTTTTAGTATATTTGGTGGGATTTTGCGGGGATTGTTTGGATTTTTTGTGGATTTTTGGGGGGATTCTGCGATGTTTTTGGTGGATTTTTAGGGTTTTTTGGGGGATTTAATTTGGATTTTTGGGGTATTTTTTAGGAATTTTTAACGGGATTTTTGGGGGAATTTTTCTGAGTTTTTTTGAGATTTTTTTTTTTGTGTGATTTTTTGGTTTTTTTTTTTTTTTTTTTTGGTGGGATTTTTTGGTTCGTCCCCCCCCCCCCCAAATCTCCCCAAATATCCAGTTTTTCACCCCAAAATCCACGCCCCTCCCCAAAACTTTATAGGGCAGACCCCCCCTGACCCCTCCTCATTCCCAACTTCCCCTTTTCCAAATTTCCCCCAAATTTTCCGAAATTTTCCCATTTTTTCCCACCAAAACTTATAGGGTGGAGTCCTCCCCCTAAAACTTTCCCAAATTCCCAATTTTTCACCCTAAAATCCGCGCCCTTCCCCCCAAATCTTCTAGGGCAGATCCCTCCCTGACGCCCCCTCATTCCCAACTTCCCCTTTTCCCAAATTTCCCCCAAATTTTTTCCCCGCCAAATCCACTTCCCACAAGGCAAAGCCCCACCCCAAAACTTCCCCAAATTCCCAATTTTTCACCCCAAAATCCGCGCCCCTCCCCCAAAACTTTAAAGGGCGGATCCCCCCTCGACCCCCCCTCATTCCCAACTTCCCCTTTTCCCAAATTTCACCAATTTTTTCCCCTTCTTTCCGCTTTTTTCTCCCAAATCCCCTCTCCTCACCGGCCCCGGGAGCTCCGAGTGCCGCCAGCAGCAGCGGCAGCCGCAGCATCGCGAACTGGGACCAACTGGGACGAACTGGGAGGGACTGGGACGAACTGGGACGAACTGGGACCAACTGGGAGGGACTGGGAAGTGTTTTGGGGACATTTTGGAACAGCCAATGGGAGGGCGAGGAGGGCGCGCGTCATTTGTTGCCAGGCAGGGCTGGGCCGGGAGAGGACGCGAGGGGGACTTGGAGTGAACTGGGATGGACTGGGAGGGACTGGGAGGGAATTGGGATGGACTGGCATGGACTGGGACAAACTGGGAGGGACTGGGATGGACTGGGAGGAACTGGGATGGGCTGGGACAAACTGGGAGGGACTGGGAGGAAATTAGGAGGGAACTGGGATGGACTGGGATGAACTGGGAGGGGCTGGGAGTGAATTGGGATGGACTGGGAGGGAACTGGGACAAACTGGGATGGAACTGGAAGGGATTGGAGTGGACTGGGAGGGAATTGGGATGGACTGGGATGGACTGGGACAAGCTGGGAGGGAACTGGGAGGGACTGGGGTGGACTGGGACAAACTGGGAGGGACTGGGGTGGACTGGGAGGAACTGGGAGGAAATTAGGAGGAACTGGGAGGAGCTGGGACAAACTGGGAGGGACTGGGAGGAAATTAGGAGGGAACTGGGATGGACTGGGACAAACTGGGAGGGACTGGGAGGGACTGGGGTGGACTGGGAGGGACTGGGAGGGACTGGGAGGGACTGGGAGGGAATTGGGATGGACTGGGATGGGCTGGGACAAACTGGGAGGGACTAGGAGGGAACTGGGATGGACTGGGAGGGACTGGGACAAACTGGGAGGGACTGGGAGGGAACTGGGACAAACTGGGATGGACTGGGAGGAAATTAGGAGGGAACTGGGATGGACTCGGATGAACTGGGAGGGGCTGGGAGTGAATTGGGATGGACTGGGAGGGAACTGGGACAAACTGGGATGGAACTGGAAGGGACTGGGGTGGACTGGGAAGGAACTGGGAGGGACTGGGATGAACTGGAACTGGGATGGACTGGGAATGGACTGGGAGGGACTGGGAGGGAATTGGGGGGGACTGGGATGGAACTGGGAGTGACTGGGAGGGACTGGGAGGAACTGGGAACACTGGGAGTGAACTGGGAGAACTGGCAGCTGTTACTGGAGCACTGGGATGGAATTGGGAGTGAACTGGGATGGACTGGGATAAACTGGGAGGTGCTGGGAGTGAATTGGGATGGACTGGGAGGGAACTGGGACAAACTGGGATGGACTGGGATGGACTGGGATGGGATCTTGATCCCAATCCTTGACCCTGATCCCAATCCAAGTCCCCATCCAGGTTCTGGTCCCGATCCCAGTTCTGATTCTGGTCCTGGTTTTAGTCCCGATCCCGATCCTGATTCCGGTTCTGATTGTGGTCCAGGTTCTGGTTTTAGTCCTGCTCCTGGTTCTGATCCTGGTCCTGATCCTGGTCCTGATCCTGGTCCTGGTCCTGGTCCTGATCCTGGTCCTGATCCTGATCCTGGTCCTGGTCCTGGTCCTGGTCCTGATCCTGGTCCTGGTTCTGGTCCTGATCCTGGTTCTGATCCTGATCGTGGTCCTGATCCTGATCCTGATCCTGGTCCTGGTTCTGGTCCTGATCCTGGTTCTGGTCCTGGTTTTATCCCAGTCCTGGTCCTGGTCTCAGTCCCAGCTCCTGGGGCTCCTCCCAGCACTCCCAGTAACAGCTCCCAGTCCCTCCCAGTCCCTCCCAGTCCCTCCCAGTTCATCCCAGTCCCTCTCAATTCCCTCCCAGTGCTCCCAGTTCACTCCCAGTATTCCCAGTCCCCTCCCAGTTCCCTCCCAGTTCATCCCAGTCCATCTCAATTCAGGAGCAGGACTAAAACCAGGACCTGGACCGGGATGGGGACTTGGATCGGGATCAGGCTAAGGATCAGGATCAGAACCGGGATCACGACTAAAACCAGGACCAGAACCAGGATCAGGATCAGGATCAGAACTGGGATCAGGACTAAAACCAGGACCAGAACCAGAACCAGGATCGGGATCAGATCTGGGATCAGGACTAAAACCAGGACCAGGATCAGGACCAGAACCCGGATGGGAACTTGGATCAGAACTGGGATCACAACTAAAGCCAGGACCAGGATCAGGATCAAGACTAAAACCAGGACCGGAACCTGGACAGGGACTCGGATCGGGATCAGGGTCAAGGATTGGAATCAGGATCAGGACTAAAACCAGGACCAGGATCAGGACCAGGATCAGGACAGGGACTGGGATCAGGACCAGGACCAGGACTAAAACCAGGACCAGAACTGGGACCGGGATCAGGAGCAGAATCAGAACTGGGATCAGGACCAGGATCAGGACTAAAACCAGGACCAGGATCAGAATCAGGACCAGGATCAAGACTAAAACCAGGACCAGAACCGGGACCAGGACTAGGACTAAAACCAGAATCAGGACCAAACCCAGGTCTAGAACCAGGGCCAAACCCAGGGCTGTGACAAACAAGGACACGGATTCTGCCAAAGTTCGGATTTATTGAGCAAAGTGGGGGTTTAACTCCCAAATTCCCAAATTCCCGATTCCCACAGGGGTGAGCTCAGCCTGAGAACGGAAACACAAAACCGGGATTAGGGCTGGGACTGGGACTGGGATTGGGATTAGGGCTGGGACTGGGATTAGGGCTGGGATTAGGGCTGGGATTGGGACTGGGACTGGGATTAGGGCTGGGATTGGGATAGGGATTAGGGCTGGGACTGGGACTGGGACTGGGATTAGGGCTGGGATTGGGACTGGGATTGGGATTAGGGCTGGGATTGGGATTGGGACTGGGAGTGAGATTGGGATCGGAATTGGGACTGGGATTTGAACTGGGATTGGGATTGGAATTGGGACTGGGATTAGGACTGGGACTGGGATCGGAATTGAGACCAGGATTGGGACTGGGACTGCGGTTGCGGCTGGGATAAGCACCAGTACTGGGATTAGGACTGGGATTGGGATTGAGACCAGGATTGGAATTGGGATTGAGACCAGGATTGGAATTGGGATTGGGACTGGAATTAGAACTGGGACTGGGGTTGGGGCTGGGACTGGGATTTGGACTGGAATTGGGACTGGGATTGGGATCAGAATTGGGACCAGGATTGGGACTGGGATCAGGATTAGGAGTGGGACTGGGATTAGGGCTGGGACTGGGACTGAGATTGGGATTGGGACTGGACTGTGACTAAAACTGGGATCAGGACTGGAGCTGGGACTGGGATTAGGGCTGGGAGCGAGACTGGGACTGAGATTAGGGCTGGGACTGGCATTAGGGTTGGGACTGGGACTGGAATTAGGGCTGGGATTAGGGCTGGGACTGAGATTGGGGCTGGGACTGGGATTAGGGCTGAGATTGGGACTGGGATTAGGGCTGGGCTGGGACTGGGACTGGGATTTGGGCCAGGATTGGGACTGGGATCTGGATTGGGATCAGAACTAGGACCAGGATTGGGACTGGGATTGGGACTGCAATTGGGGTTAGGGCTGGGACCGGGACCAGGACTGGGATTTGGACCAGGATTGGGGCCGGGACTGGGATTAGGATCAGGACCAGGACCAGAACTGGGATCCGAATTGGGACTGGGATCGGGACTGGGACTGGGATTGGGGTCAGAACCAGGACTGGGATCCGAGTTGGGACTGGGATTACAACTGGGAATCAAGATTAGGATCTGGACTGGGATTTGGACCAGGACCAGGACCGGGACTGGGACTGGGACCAGGACTGGGATCAGAATTAGGACTGGGATCAGGACAAGAACCAGGACCAAGACCAGGCCCAGGATCAGAACCAGAATCAGGACTGGGATTGGGACCAGAATCAGGACAAGGAATGGGACCAGGATCAGGATCAGGCCCAGATTTAGGCCGGGTTTATCCCGTACCGTGCGGGTCCCTGCGGGCCAGCAGGGCCAGGCCCAGGTTTAGGCCCTGGTTTAGGCCCAGGTTTAAACCCAGGTTTAGGCCGGGCCTGTCCCGTACCGTGCGGGTCCCTGCGGGCCAGGCCCAGGTTTAGGCCCTGGTTTAGGCCCAGGTTTAGGCCCAGGTTTAGGCCCTGGTTTAGGCCCAGGTTTAGGCCCAGGTTTAGGCCCAGGTTTAGGCCCAGGTTTAAACCCAGGTTTAGGCCGGGCCTGTCCCGTACCGTGCGGGTCCCTGCGGGCCAGGCCCAGGTTTAGGCCCTGGTTTAGGCCCAGGTTTAGGCCCAGGTTTAGGCCCAGGTTTAGGCCCTGGTTTAGGCCCAGGTTTAGGCCCTGGTTTAGGCCCAGGTTTAAGCCCAGGTTTAGGCCGGGCCTATCCCGTACCGTGCGGGTCCCTGCGGGCCAGCAGGGCCAGGCCCAGGCCCAGCACAGCCAGGAGCAGCCCCAGGGCCAGCGCGGCTCCGGCCAGAGCCGTGTCCAGCTGCTCGTCCAGCGCCGTGTCCGGAGCCACTGCGGACACGGACACCAGGTCACCCCAAAAACCCACCCCAAATACCCCCAAATTCACACAAAAATACCCCCAAAATATCCCCAAAGACGCCCCAGAAATCCACCCCAAATACCCCAAAATATCCCAAAAAATCACGCAAAAATATCCCCAAAAATCACACAAAAATACCCCCAAATACCCCAAAAAATCCACCCAAAAATAACCTCAAAATCACCCACAAAATCACACAATAACCCACCAAAAATACCCACAAAATACCCGCAAAATTCACACAAAAATACCCCCAAATATCCCCAAAAAATCCACCCAAAAATCCCCAAAAACTCCAAAAAACTCCCAAAAAAATCCCCAAAAAATCCCCCCAAAATCCCCAAAAAAATCCTCAAAAATCCCCTATAAATCCCAAAAAAATTCCCACAAAATCAAAAAAAAATCCCCCAAAAAATTCCAAAAAAATCCCGAAAAAATCCCAAAAAATCCCAAAAAATCCAAAAAAATCCCCCAAAAATCCCAAAAAAATCCCAGAATTCCTCCAAAAAAATCCCCAAAAAACCCCCCCAAAAATCCGCAAAAAATCCGCAAAAAATCCCAAAAAATCCCCCAAAAATCCCCTAAAAATCCCCAAAAAATCCCAATAAATCCCAAAAAAATCCCCAAAACATTCCTACAAAATCCCAAAAAAATCCCAATAAAATCCCAAAAAAATCCCAAAAAAATCCCCTAAAAATCCCCAAAAAATAAAAAAAAAAAGTCCCAAAATTCCTCCAAAAAATCCCAAAAAATCCCTAAAAAAATCCCAAAAAAATCCCCAAAAATCCCCCAAAAAATCAAAAAAATCCCCCAAAAATCCCAAAAAAATCCCAAAAAAATCCCCAAAAAATCCCAAAATTCCTCCAAGAAATCCCCAAATGCCGCCAAACCCCCTCACCCCAGTAGGCCACGCTGGTGGTGGCGTTGTCCCTGCCCGAGGTGACCGCGCAGGCCACGACGTCCCCGGGCCGGGCGCTGACGGAAATCCGGGAAATCCTCGCGAAGGTCACAAAAAATAATCCAAAAATGACCCCAAAATTGCCCCAAATCTACCAAAAAGTCATTTAAAAATCCACCAAAAAATTCCCCAAAAAATCTCAAAAAATCCCCAAAAAAATCCCAAAAAATCCCAAAAAAATCCAAAAAAATCCCCCAAAAATCTGCAAAAAATCCGCAAAAAATCCCAAAAAATCCCCTAAAAATCCCCTAAAAATCCCCAAAAAATCCCAATAAATCCCCAAAAAAATCCCAAAAAATCCCAAAAACATTCCTACAAAATCCCAAAAAATCCCAATAAATCCCCAAAAAAATCCCAAAAAAACCCCCAAAAAATCCCAAAAAAATCCCCAATAAATCCCAAAATTCCTCCAAAAAATCCCCCAAAAATCCCCAAAAAATACCAAAAAAATAAAAAAAAAATCCAAAAAAAAATCCCAAAAAATCCCCAAAAATCCCAAAAAAAAATCCCCAAAAAATCCCAAAAAATGCCCAAATGCCCCCAAATCCCCCCTCACCCCAGTAGGCCACGCTGGTGGTGGCGTTGTCCCTGCCCGAGGTGACCGCGCAGGCCACGACGTCCCCGGGCCGGGCGCTGACGGAAATCCGGGAGATCCTCGCGAAGGTCAGGTCGGCCTTGGGGACGAAGGGACCCAAAGTGACCCCGCGGGTGACCCCGAGCCCGGCCACCGTCCAGGAGATGGACACGGACGGGGGGAAGATGTTCTCCACCAGGCACACCAGGGTGGTGGCGCCGCCCGGGGACGGGGGACGCGCCGGGAACACCGAGAGCACCGGGATCCCTGGGGGAAAATGGGAAAAAATTGGTTAAAAATTCGAAAAAATTGGTCAAAAATGGGAAAAATTGGGAATTTATGGGAGAAATAACAGGGAAAATGGGAGAAATTATGAAGGGAATGGGATAGGAGATGTTCTCCACCAGGAACACCAGGGTGGTGGCACCAGGGACACCGAGAGCACCGGGATACCTGGGGGGAAAAATGGGAAAAATTGGTTAAAAATGAAAATTGTGGGAGAAATAATGGGAAATATGGGATTTGGAATGGGAAAAATGGGATTGGGAATGGAGGAAAAGGGATGGAAGATGTTCTCCACCAGGCACACCAGGGTGGTGGCACCAGGGACACCAAGAGCACCGGGATTCCTGGGAGAAAAATGGGAAAAAATTGGTTAAAAATTCGAAAAAATTGGTCAAAAATGGGAAAAATTGGGAATTTATGGGAGAAATAACAGGGAAAATGGGAGAAATTATGAAGGGAATGGGATAGGAGATGTTCTCCACCAGGAACACCAGGGTGGTGGCACCAGGGACACCGAGAGCACCGGATTCCTGGGGGGAAAAATGGGAAAAATTGGTTAAAAATGGGAAAAGTTGGGAAATTATGGGAGAAAAAATGGGGAAAATGGGGTTGGGGATGGAGGGAATGGGATGGGAGATGTTCTCCACCAGGAACACCAGGGTGGTGGCACCAGGGACACCGAGAGCACCGGGATTCCTGGGGGAAAAATGGGAAAAATGGGAAAATATTGGTTAAAAATGGGAAATATGGGAGAAAAAATGGGAAAAATTATGGGAAAAGTAGGAAAAATTCTGGAGGGAATGGGATGGGAGATGTTCTCCACCAGGCACACCAGGGTGGTGGCACCAGGGACATCGAGACCACCGGGATTCCTGGGGAGAAAAATGGGAAAAATGGGAAAAAATGAAAATTATGGGAGAAATAATGGGAAATATGGGATTTGGAATGGAGAAAGTGGGATTGGGAATGGAGGAAAAGGGATGGAAGATGTTCTCCACCAGGGACACCAGGGTGGTGGCACCAGGATTCTTGGGGAGAAAAATGAGAAAATTGGTTAAAAATGGAAATTATGGATCAAACAATGGGAAATATGGAAAATAAAGTGAGGAAAATGGGATTGGGAATGGAGGGAATGGGATGGGAGATGTTCTCCACCAGGAACACCAGGGACATTGGGACCATCGGGATTCCTGGGGAGAAAAATGGGAAAAATGGGAAAAAATTAAAATTATGGGAGAAATAATGGGAAATATGGGATTTGGAATGGGAAAATATGGAAAATGGGATGGAGGAAAAGGGATGGGAGATGTTCTCCACCAGGGACACCAGGGTGGTGGCACCAGGGACACCAAGAGCACCGGGATCCCTGGGGAGAAAAATGGGAAAAATGGGTTAAAATTAAAATTATGGATCAAAAAATGGGAAATATGGGATTTGGAATGGGAAAAATGGGGTTGGGAATGGGATGGGAGATGTTCTCCACCAGGAACACCAGGGTGGTGGCACCAGGGACATTGAGAGCACCGGGATACCTGGGGGGAAAAATGGGAAAAATGGGAAAAAATTAAAATTATGGGAGAAATAATGGGGAAAATGGGATTTGGAATGGGAAAATTTCCCACCCGTTTTCACCCAATTTCCCCCCACATTTTTAACCCTTTCATCCCCCAATTTATCCCAAATTTTCCCCACAATTTTAACCCTTTCATCCCCAATTTTTCCTCCATTTCCCACCCTTTCATCCCAAATTTTCCCCCACATTTCCCACCCATTTTCACCTAATTTCCCCCCACATTTTTAACCCTTTCATCCCCAATTTTTTCACACATTTTCACCCAATTTCCCCCCACATTTTTAACCCTTTCATCCCCCATTTTCCCCTCATTTTAACCCTTCCATCCCCAATTTTTTCCCACATTTCCCACCCATTTTCACCCAATTTCCCCCCACATTTTTAACCCTTTTGTCTCAAATTTCTCCAAAATTTTCACACTCTCCATCCCCCAATTTCCCCCCACATTTTTAACCCTTTCATCCCAAATTTTTCCCCACACTTCCCACCCATTTTCCCCCACATTTTTAACCCTTTCATCTTCCAATTTCTCCCAAATTTTCCCCACATTTTTAACCATTTCATCCCCAATTTTTTGCCCACATTTCCCACCCATTTTCACCCAATTCCCCCCACATTTTTAACCCTTTCATCCCCCAATTTCTCCCAATTTTCCCCCACATTTTTAACCCTTTCATCCCCGATTTTTTCACACATTTCCCACCAAATTTCTCCCACATTTTTAACCCTTTCCTCCCCAATTTCCCTCAATTTTTTCACACATTTTTAACCCTTTCATCCCCCATTTTCCCCACATTTTTAACCCTTTCATCCCCAATTCTTTCCCCACATTTCCCACCCATTTTCCCCCAATTTCCCCCCACATTTTTAACCCTTTCATCCCCCATTTCCCCCCACATTTTCAACCCTTTCATCTTCCAATTTCTCCCAAATTTTCCCCACATTTTTAACTCTTTCATCCCCAATTTCCCCTCATTTTTAACCCTTTCATCCCCAATTTTTTCCCACACTTCCCACCCATTTTCACCCAATTTTCCCCCACATTTTTAACCCTTTCATCCCCAATTTTCCCCCACATTTTTAACCCTTTCATCCCCCCATTTTTCCCCCCACCTACCCCTGGCCTGCGGCAGCAGCCCGCCGAGCTTCTCGCCCAGGATGCCCAGGATCTCCTGGCACATTTGCGCCTCCGGCCCAAATTTTCCCCCACATTTTTAACCCTTTCATCCCCAATTTTCCCCCACATTTCCCACCCATTTTCCCCCACATTTTCAACCCTTTTGTCTCAAATTTCTCCAAAATTTTCACACTCTCCATCCCCAAATTTTCCTACATTTTCCACCCTTTCATCCCCAATTTTTCCCCACATTTCCCACCCAATTTCCCCCACATTTTTAACCCTTTCATCCCCAATTTTTCCCCACACTTCCCACCCATTTCCCCCCACATTTTCAACCCTTTCATCCCCCATTTCCCCCACATTTTTAACCCTTTCATCCCCCCATTTTTCCCCCCACCTACCCCTGGCCTGCGGCAGCAGCCCGCCGAGCTTCTCGCCCAGGATGCCCAGGATCTCCTGGCACATTTGCGCCTCCGGCAGGAGCTCCCCGGGCGCCTCCAGCCCCTCGGGCCAGGCCGGCAGCTCGGGGCCCTCGGGCACCCAGCGGGAGCGCGGGAACTCGAACCAGGCCAGGCCGCGCCCGTCCAGGGTCACCGAGACCGACAGCGACGGAGCGTCCGCCTGGCACGAGAGGAGCTCGGCCAGGACGTGCGGGGCGGCTGCGGAGGGAAATGGGGACGGGGAGAGGGAAAGCGGGGATGGAGAAACGGGGAATGGAGAAGGGGGAGGGAGATGGGGGAGGGAAATGGGGAGGGGGAGATGGGGATGGGAATGGGGAGGGGGAAATGGGGAGGGAAATGGGGAATGGGGAAAGTGGGGATGGAGAAACGGGGAATGGAGAAGGGGGAGGGAAATGGGGAATGGGGAGATGGGGGAGGGAAATGAGGAGGGGGAGATGGGAGAGGGAAATGGGGAGGGGGAATGGGGGAGGGAAATGGGGAGGGGGAGAGGGAAATTGGTGATGGAGAAACAGGGAATGGAGAAGGGAGAGGGAAATGGGGAATGGGGAGATGGGGATGGGAAGGGAGAGGGGAATTGGGGATGGAGGAAAGGGGGAATGGAGAAGGGGGAGGGAAATGGGGAATGGGGAGATGGGGATGGGAATGGGAGAGGGAAATGGGGAGGGGGAGATGGGAGAGGGAAATGGGGAGATGGGGATGGGAATGGGACAGGGAAATGGGGATGGAGAAAGGGGGAATGGAGAAGGGGGAGGGAAATGGGGAAGGGGGAGATGGGGGAGGGAAAAGGGGAGATGGGGATGGGAATGGGAGAGGGAAATGGGGAGGGGGAGATGGGGATGGGGAGAGGGAAATGGGGATGGAGAAAGGGGGAATGGAGAAGGGAGAGGGAAATGGGGAAATGGGGGAGGGAAATGGGGAGGGGGAAATTGGGATGGAGAAATGGGGAGGGAAATGGGGATGGGGAGAGGGAAATTGGGGATGGAGAAAGGGAAGTGAGGGATGGGGAGGGAAATGGGGAATGGGGAAATGGGGGAGGGAAATGGGAGAGGGAAGTGGGGAGGGGGAGATGGGGATGGAGAGGGGAGAGGGAGAAGGAAATTGGGAGAGGGAAATGGGGATGGAGAAAGGGAAATGAGGAATGGAGGAGGGAAGGGGAGAGGGAGAGGGAAATGGGAGAGGGAAATGGGGAGTGGGGAGTGGGGAGAGGGAGAAGGAAATGGGGAAATGGGGGAAGGAAATGGGGAGAGGGAAATGGGGAGGGAAATGGGAGAGGGGGAGAGGGAAATGGGGAGAGGGAGAGGGAAATTGGGGATGGAGAAAGGGAAGTGAGGGATGGGGAGGGAATTGGGGAGGGGGAGATGGGGATGGAGAGGGGAGAGGGAGAAGGAAATTGGGAGAGGGAAATGGGGAGAGGGAAATTGGGGATGGGAATGGGAGAGGGGGAATGGAGGAGGGAAATGGGGGATGGAGAGAAAAATGGGGAGGGGGAAATGGGAATGGGGATGGAAGGGGAGAGAGAAATGGGGTAAGGAAATGGGAGAGGGAAATGGGGATGGAGGAGAGAGGAGGGAGAGGGAAATGGGGAGGGGGAAATGGGGAATGGGGATGGAGAAGGGAGGAGGGAAATGGGGATGGAGAGGGAAATTGGGGTGGAGAAGGAAAAGGGGAGAGGGAAATGGAGAAGGGGAGAGGGAGAGGGAAATGGCGAAATGGGGAGGGAGAAATGGGGAGAGGGGAGAGGGAAATGGGGAGAAGGAAAAGGGAGAGGGAAATGGGGAAATGGGGAGAGGGAAATTGGGAAAGGGAGAGGGAAATGGGAGAGAGAAAGGGAAAGGGAAATGGGGAGAAGGAAAGGGAGAGGGGAGAGGGAACGGAGAGGGAGAGAAGAATGAGGATGGAGGAGGGAGAGGGAGAGGAAATGGGGAGAGGGAAAGGGAGAGGGAAATGGGGAGAGGGAAATGGGGAGAAGGAAATGGGGAGAGGGAAATGGGGAGAGGGAAAGGGAGAGGGAAATGGGGAGAGGGAAAGGGAGAGGAAGAGGGAGGAGGGAAGGGGAGAGGGAAATGGAGAAGGAAGAGGGCAGAGGGAGGGGACACGGAGGGACAGGGAGGGGACACGGAGGGACAGGGAGGGGACACGGAGGGACAGGGAGGGACCAGGGAGGACGAGGAAGGGGAGAGGGACAGTGGAGACCCCCGAAGGGACAGGGAGGGACGCGGAGGGCAGAGGTGACAGCGAAGGGACGGACAGACGCGACAGAGAGAGGACAAACACCGGAGAGCACAAACAGCAAAGAGAGAGGACAAACAGCAAAGTTAGAGCACAAACCACCAAAGCGAGACCGCGCCGCCCGTCCCCTCCCTGTCCCTCCACCTCTTACCGGGCTCAGCGACGGCCACGGCCACCAAAACCGCCCCGAGCAGCGCCCCGAGGACACCCATGGCCCCTCCGCGTCCCCAATGTCCCCAGAGTCCCCACGCCGAGCCCACCCGAGGGGTCCGACGCGGCGCCAGCCAATGGGAGAGCTTAGCGCCCGTGACGTCAGCGGTTGCCAGGCAGAGGAGCGCCGAGAGCGGCGCGGGGCCGGTGACAGCGCGCGGGGGACACGAGTGGGGGTGGGGGGGGGGGAAAGGGACACCGAGACCCCCCCCCCAGGGGTCACGTGGGGTTGGGGACAACCTCAAAGTGACCCTAAATTAGGGGGGGGGATCATAAGTGACGTCACGGGGGTTAATGAGCGGCGTGCGGTTAATTAGGGGGGCGCGCGTGGGGAGTGTGACGTCATCGGGGGTGGCATTGGGACACCCCAGGAATTTTGGGGGACCCCCGTGAGTGCGCCCCACCTCCCCCAAAGGTGTCACAGACCCCCGTGGGGACACCCCAGAAATTTTTGGGGACCCCCAAATCCCTCCGTGGATGTCCCCCAGCCTTTGTGGGACGCTTGTGGGTGTCCCCACCTTCATCCAACCCACCCAGGAATGTCCCAGACCCCCATGGGGACACCCCAAAAATTTTTGGGGACCACAGATCCCTCCGTGGGTGCCTCTCCCCGTTTGTGAGACCCCCGTGGGTGCTCCTCACCCCTCCCAGGAATGTCCCAGACCCCCGTGGGGACACCTGAAAAATTTTTGGGGACCCCCCCCCCCAGGAATTTTTTGGGACCCTCCCTCCCCACCCCCTCCACGGACCCCCGTGGATTCCCCCCCCCCCACGCTGCAGCGCTCCCCTCACTGCGCATGCGCGCGGCGCTAGGACCCCGCGGAGCCTTTCCCGCCACGCCGGGGGGGGGAGGGGAGGGGAGGGCCATGAATGGGGACCCGTGGGAGCCGCGGGGGAGCCACGTGACCGCCGCCAGCCAATCAGCGCGCGGGTGACGTAGCTCGTGGCTCCCTTTTCTGCCCCGGGATGGTTTTTTTTACCTTTTTTGCCCCAAACTCGGGTTTTTTGGGGCGGGAGGATTTGAAGGGAGAGGAGAGGGGGGCGGATGAAGCGGGGCCGAGCCCGGGGGGTCGCGGCGCGAAGCGGGGGCCGCCTCAGGTGAGTGCCGGGGGGGGGGCGGCCTCGCCCTGCCCCCCCCTCACAGCGGCGCGGAGGCGGGGGGAGGTCACGTGATGGCGGCGCGCCGTCAATCAAGCTTCATCCCGCCCTCTTTTCGGCGCTTCGACCAATAGGGGAGGCGAGGAGCAGGTGATTGACAGCGGGGCGGGCGCGGCTTTGTGCGCGCGGCGGGGGCGGCGGTTGGGGCGAAAAGCGCCATGTTTGGGTGTTCGCGCGGGGGCGGCGGCGGGCGCGGCCCCAAGTGCTGTGTCACGGTGGCGGTGGAGAGCCCCGGGGAGGGGGGAAGGGAAGCGGACGCCACACGGAGCCACCCGTGTCCTGCGAGCCCCGGGGAGGAGGGGGTGGGGTGGGGAATGTGGAGAGGAAGAGGTCGGGAAGGACGCGAGAATTCCCTCAGCGAGGAGGGCGAAAAGGGTCGGGGGGTCCCTGAGGGGGAGCCCGTGGAGGGGGGAGGGGGTTCGGGGCTCCCCGGGGTTGGGGGTGAGGGGGGGGATGGGGTGGGGGGGGGAGCGGCGTTTTGGGGTTTTAGCGGCGCTGGCGGCCGCGGGAGCGCCGTGTTCGTGGGGGTTGTCGCCCTCAGTGTGTGCTCAGGGAAAGGCTGGAGCCGCCCGAGCCTCTGTGGGCGCCGCGGGGAGCGGGGGCGACGCGGTGCGTGGCTGCCTGTGGGGGGGGGTGGGGGGGGGCACGGTTGAACGGAGCATTGAGGGCTGGAGAGCACCGCGAGGGGGGTGAGGCCCGGCGGGGGAGCGTCCCCGGAGCTCGCTGCGGCCGAGGAGCGGCGGGGGAAGCGGCGGATGCGGCCGCCACCGGCCGCACTCATTGTGCGGCCGCGGCCACCGCCGCCATTCAAGATGGCGCCCGCCGGCCCCTTCTTCCTCCTTCGCCTCCCCCTCTTTCCCAAGGGGCGCCGCAGCCAATCGGCGCTTGAGCCCGCCCCCCGCGTGACCCGCCGGCCAATCAGCGGTCGGCGCGCTCCGGCGCCAGCCAATCACCGCCGAGACGGCCGCGCGCGTCGGGTGAGGCGCTGGGCGGAAGGCCGGGAGGGGCGTGGAGCCCTTCCGTTGATTGACGCCTCTCTCGCCCAATCGCACCCTTCCCCGGCGGGTGCCTCCGCCCAATGAGGCAGCGGCGGGGCGGGGCGGGGCGGTTGGGTGACGTCAGCCTGCGGGGCGTCCAATAGCGAGGCGGCTGAGGTCTATATAAGGGCGGGCGGGGGCAGGCCGAGCGGCGCCATTTCGCGGGGACGAAGGGACGGAGCGGGTCGGGCCCGGCGCGCGAGGGGGGCGGCCCCAACCCGGCTCCATCCCCCGCCTCCGCCGTCCCGGAGGGCTCCGGGACCCTCCCCGGACCCTCCCCGGCCTCCGCAGCGACCCCTGCCTGCGGCCACCGGCGGCGAGAGGGGGGGGGAAGACGCCTCCGCCCGGCTTCTTTTCCACCACCTCCCTCCCTCCCTCCTCCTCCCCCCTCCTTCCCCTCAGCGAGCCAAGATGGAGCGCGGCCGCTGAGATTGCCCGCTACGATATCCGCCGTCATCCGCCGCTCCGAGCGCGGCTCCTCGCCTCTTCCACCGCAGCCGAGGCCGCCGGGGGCCGGCAGCGACTCGGCCGAGCTTGTATCGAGCGGATCGCGCCGCGTTCGGCGGGTCCGGTGAGGCTCCGAAGGGACGATCCCCCCTTGGCTCTCCCCGCTCCATTGCCGTGTGTGTGTGTGTGGCCCCCCCGGTGCATCCCCTCAGAGCGCGCCGCCATTTTCGCCGCGCCCCGTGGATGTGAGGCCGCGCTCGGTTCTTTTTTTATTTCCCCTCCTTCATCATCTTCCACCGCTTCTGCCGCCGCTTGAGGAGCTCGGAAAGGGGAGGGGGCTCCCTTCAAGACCCCCCTCCCCTGGTACCGGGGATGCGCTGACGCTGGAAGGGCCCAAAGCGGGCCGGGAGCGGTGAAGCTTTGGCCGGGCAAAGTGGGGGGCTCGTCGGAGGAGACGGCGGGAGGAGGAGGAGGAGGAGGAGACGAAGGCCAGGCGGGCCCGAGGGCCTCAGCAGCAGCAGCAGCCGCCGGGATGTTGCAGAATGTGAATCCCCAGAGCAAGTAGGTGCTGGTGGGGAGGGAATGGAGGCTTTGGGGGTGTTGGCGTTGAGGGGATGGGGAGCGCCGTGGGACAGCCGGGTTGTGGTTGGGGTGTTGTGACGGCGACACTGGGGACACAGGGACCCCAAAATCATGGCAGTGTCACCGTGGGACCTTCCTGCTGGGCCTGTCGCCCCCAGTGCTGTGACAGTGGCATGGGGACCCCCAAATCCTGGCAGTGTCAATGTGGAACCTCACATGCTGTGACAGTGACATTGGGGACACAGGGACCCCAAAATTGTGGCAGTGTCACCGTGGGACCCTCATGCTGGGGCTGTCACCCCCAGTGCTGTGACAGTGGCGTGGGGACCCCCAAATCCTGGCAGTGTCACTGTGGGATCCCACATAATGTGACAGTGACATTGGGGACCCCAAAATTGTGGCAGTGTCACTGTGGGATCCCACATAATGTGACAGTGACATTGGGGACGCAGGGACCCCAAAATTGTGGCAGTGTCACCGTGGGACCCTCATGCTGGGGCTGTCACCCCCGTGCTGTGACAATGACATGGGGACCCCAAATTGTCACTGTGCTGGGTCTGCGTCACCCCCAGGCTGTGACAGCAACACGGGGACCCCCAGATTGTGGCAGTGTCACTGTGGGACACCTGCATTGGGGCAGTGTCACCCCCGTGCTGTGACAGTGACGCTGTGGAACCCCACACGCTGTGACAGTGACACTGGGGACGCAGGGACCCCAAAATTGTGGCAGTGTCACCGTGGGGCCCTCATGCTGGGGCTGTCACCCCCGTGCTGTGACAGTGTCACCCTGGGACTCCTGTGCTGGGTCTGTGTCACCCCAATGCTGTGACAGTGACACGGGGACCCCCAAATCCTGGCAGTGGCACTGTGGGAACCTACATAATGTGACAGTGACATTGGGACCCCAAAATTGTGGCAGTGTCACTGTGGGACCCCACATGCTGTGACAGTGGCATGGGGACCCCCAAATGCTGGCAGTGTCACCGTGGGATCCCGCATAATGTGACAGTGACATTGGGGACCCCAAAATTGTGGCAGTGTCACCATGGGACCCTCATGCTGGGGCTGTCATCCCCGTGCTGTGACAATGACATGGAGACCCCGAATTGTCACTGTGGGACCCCTGTGCTGGGTCTGTGTCACCCCAATGCTGTGACAGTGACACGGGGACCCCCAAATCCTGGCAGTGGCACTGTGGGAACCTACATAATGTGACAGTGACATTGGGACCCCAAAATTATGGCAGTGTCACCGTGGGACCCTCATGCTGGGGCTGTCACCCCCGTGCTGTGACAGTGACATTGGGGACACGGGGACCCCCAAATGGTGGCAGTGTCACCGTGGGACCCCACATGCGGTGACAGTGACATTGGGACCCCAAATTGTGGCAGTGTCACCGTGGGACCCTCATGCTGGGGCTGTCACCCCCGTGCTCTGACTGTGACACTGGGGACACGGGGACCCCCAAATTGTGGCAGTGTCACCGTGGGGTTCCTGTTCCGGATCTGTGTCATCTCCAGGCTGTGACAGTGACATTGGCACCCCAAATGGTGGCACTGTCACCGTGGGACCCCACATGCGGTGACAGTGACATTGGGACCCTCAAATTGCCCCATGCTGGGTTTGTGTCACCCCAGTGTTGTGACAGTGACATTGGGACCCCCAAATTGTGGCGGTGTCACCGTGGGATCCCCGTGGCAGGTCTGTGTGGCGTCCAGGCTGTGACAGTGACAGCAGGGACACGGGGACCCCTGAATTGTGGCAGTGTCACCTTCATGCTGTGACAGTGACACTGTGGGACCCCACATGCTGTGACAGTGACATTGGGTCCCCCAAATCTGGCAGTGTCACCGTGGGACCCCTAAATTGTGGCAGTGTCACCGTGGGACCCCCACTTGCTGTGACAGTGACGTTGGGGACGCAGGGACCCCCAAAATTGTGGCAGTGTCACCGTGGGACCCTCATGCTGGGGCTGTCACCCCCAGTGCT
Organism: Ammospiza caudacuta; assembly: GCF_027887145.1. Lineage (NCBI taxonomy): Eukaryota > Metazoa > Chordata > Aves > Passeriformes > Passerellidae > Ammospiza > Ammospiza caudacuta. Next base: position 1,024,453 of record NC_080625.1, on the reverse strand, counting down.
GTGACAGTGACATCGGGGACCCCCAAATAGTGACAGTGTCACCCCCAGGCTGTGACAGTGACATTGAGACCCCCAAATAGTGACAGTGTCCTCTCAGTGCTGTGACAATGACATTGGGACCCCCAAACTGTCCCGTGTTTGTGTCGCCCCAGTGCTGTGACAGTGACATTGGGACCCCTGTGTCACCGTGGGACCCTTGTGCTGGGTTTGTGTCACCCCCGCGCTGTCACCGGCTGTGACAGTGACACGGGGACCCCCCCCAAATGGTGGCAGTGTCACCGTGGCACCCTTAAGTTGTGGCAGTGTCACCCTCAGGCTGTGACAGGGACGCTGTGGGACCCCCCAAATGGTGGCAGTGTCACCTTAGGACCCGAAATTGTGGCTGTGTCACCCTCAAACTGTGGCGGTGACGTTGGGACCCCAAATTGTGGCAGTGTCACCGTGAGACCCCCCCAAAGTGTGACAGTGTCACCCCCAGGCTGTGACAGTGACATTGGGACCCCAAAGTTGTGGCAGTGTCACCCCCAAATTGTGGCAGTGTCACCGTGAGACCCCCCCAAAGTGTGACAGTGTCACCCCCAGGCTGTGGCAGTGACATTGGGACCCCCAAACTGTGACAGTGGGACCCCAAATTGTGACAGTGGCACTGTCACCCCCAGGCTGTGACAGTGACATTGGGACCCCAAAGTTGTGGCAGCGTCACCCCCAAATTGTCACATTGTGACCCCCAAGCTGTGGCAGTGTCACCCCCATAATGTCACATTGTGACCCTCAAACTGTGACAGTGTCACCCCCAAATTGTGACAGTGTCACCCCCAAACTGTGGCAGTGTCACTCCCAAATTGTCACATTGTGACCCCCAAATTGTGACAGTGTCACCCCCAAGCTGTGACAGTGTCACCCCCAAGCTGTGGCAGTGTCACCCCCAAATTGTCACATTGTGACCCTCAAGTTGTGGTAGTGTCACCCCTAAACTGTGACAGTGTCACCCCCAAACTGTGACAGTGTCACCCCCAAATTGTCACATTGTGACCCCCAAATTGTGACAGTGTCACCCCCAAACTGTGACAGTGTCACCCCCAAATTGTCACATTGTGACCCCCAAACTGTGACAGTGTCACCCCCAAATTGTGACAGTGTCACCCCCAAATTGTGACAGTGTCACCCCCAAATTGTCACATTGTGACCCCCAAACTGTGACAGTATCACCCCCAAATTGTGACAGTGTCACCCCCAAGCTGTGGCAGTGTCACCCCCAAATTGTCACATTGTGACCCCCAAACTGTGACAGTGTCACCCCCAAATTGTCACATTGTGACCCCCAAACTGTGACAGTGTCACCCCCAAATTGTCACATTGTGACACCCAAACTGTGACATTGGGACCCCAAATTGTGGCAGTGTCACCCCCAAATTGTGACAGTGTCACCCCCAAACTGTGACAGTGTCACCCCCAAATTGTCACATTGTGACCCCCAAACTGTGACAGTGTCACCCCCAAATTGTGACAGTGTCACCCCCAAATTGTGACAGTGTCACCCCCAAATTGTCACATTGTGACCCCCAAACTGTGACAGTATCACCCCCAAATTGTGACAGTGTCACCCCCAAGCTGTGGCAGTGTCACCCCCAAATTGTCACATTGTGACCCCCAAACTGTGACAGTGTCACCCCCAAATTGTCACATTGTGACACCCAAACTGTGACATTGGGACCCCAAATTGTGGCAGTGTCACCCCCAAATTGTGGCAGTGTCAGCTTCAGGCTGTGACAGTGACATTGGGACCCCAAATTGTGGCAGTGTCACCCCCAAACTGTGACGTTGACATTGGGACCCCCAAACTGTCACCGTGTCACCGAGGTCACCCCGTCCTTGTCGTCACCGGGGTCGTGCCCTTGGGGACAACCCCGGGGTCACCCAGGGGTCAGCTCGGGGAAAAAGGGGGTCCCAAATCCTGGGGGTCCCCAAATTCTGGGGGTTGGTGTCCCCAAATCCTTGGGATTGGTGTCCCCAAATCCTGGGGGTCCCCAAAATCCTTGGGATTGGTGTCCCCAAATCCTGGGGGTTGGTGTCCCCAATTCTGGACCCCCAAAATCCTTGGGGTTGGTGTCCCCAAATCCTGGGGGTTGGTGTCCCCAATTCTGGACCCCCAAAATCCTTGGGGTTGGTGTCCCCAAATCCTGGATCCCCCAAAATTTTTGGGATCTGAGTCCTGAGGATCCCCAAATCCTGGGGGTCCCCGAATCCTTGGGATTGGTGACATGGGGGTCCCCAAATCTTTGGGATCGGTGTCCCCAAATCCTGGAGGTCCCCAAATCTTCGGGATCAGTGTCCCCAAATCCTGGGGGTCCCCAAAATCTTTGGGATTGGTGTCATGGGGGTCCCCAAAATCCTTGGGATTGGTGTTCCCAAATCCTGGGGGTCCCCAAAATCTTTGGGATTGATGTCCCCCAAATCCTGGGGGGTCCCCAAATCCTGGGGGTTGGTGACATGTAGGTCCCCAAATTTTTGGGATTGGTGACATGGGGGTCCCCAAATCCTTGGGATTGGTGTCCCCAAATCCTGGGGGTCCCCAAATGTTTGGCATTGGTGACATGAGGGTCCCCAAATTCTGAATCCACCCCAAATCTTCAGGATTGGTGACATGGGGGTCCCCAAATGTTCAGTATTGGTGACATGAGGGTCCCCAAATTTTTGGGATTGGTGACATGGGGGTCCCCAAAATCCTTGGGATTGATGTCCCCAAATCCTGCGGGTCCCCAGATCTTTGGGATTGGTGACATGGGGGTCCCCAAAATCTTTGGGATTGGTGTCCCCAAATCCTGGGGGTCCCCAAGTCTTTGGGATTGGTGACATGGGGGTCCCCAAAATCCTTGGGATTGGTGTCCCCAAATCCTGAGGGTCCCCAAATCTTTGGAATTGGTGTCCCCAAATCCTTGAGGGTCCCCAAATCCTGGGGGTTGGTGACATGGGGGTCCCCAAGTTTTTGGGATTGGTCACATGGGGGTCCCCAAATCTTTGGGATTGGTGTCCCCAAATCCTGGGGGTCCCCAAATGTTTGGCATTGATGACACGAGGGTCCCCAAATTCTGAATCCACCCCAAATCTTCAGGATTGGTGACATGGGGGTCCCCAAATCTTTGGGATCGGTGTCCCCAAATCCTGGAGGTCCCCAAATCTTCGGGATCAGTGTCCCCAAATCCTGGGGGTCCCCAAAATCTTTGGGATTGGTGTCATGGGGGTCCCCAAAATCCTTGGGATTGGTGTTCCCAAATCCTGGGGGGTCCCCAAAATCTTTGGGATTGATGTCCCCCAAATCCTGGGGGGTCCCCAAATCCTGGGGGTTGGTGACATGTAGGTCCCCAAATTTTTGGGATTGGTGACATGGGGGTCCCCAAATCCTTGGGATTGGTGTCCCCAAATCCTGCGGGTCCCCAAATGTTTGGCATTGGTGACATGAGGGTCCCCAAATTCTGAATCCACCCCAAATCTTCAGGATTGGTGACATGGGGGTCCCCAAATTTTTGGGATTGGTGACATGGGGGTCCCCAAAATCCTTGGGATTGATGTCCCCAAATCCTGGGGGTCCCCAAAATCCTTGGGATTGGTGTCCCCAAATCCTGGGGGTCCCCAAATCTTTGGGATTGGTGTCCCCAAATCCTGGGGGTCCCCAAATCTTTGGGATTGGTGTCCCCAAATCCTGGATCCCCCTGAAATCCTTGGGATTGGTGTTCTGGGGGTCCCCAAATCCTAAAATTTAGGATGGGTTTTAGGGGCAGAATTGGGGATTTAGGAGCCATTTTTGAGCAGAATTGGGATTGGTTTTAGTGGCAGAATTGTGGATTTCGGAGCAGTTTTTGGAGTGGATTAAAGAGTGGATTTGGGAGCAGAATTGGGGATTTAGGAACTGTTTTAGGAGCAGAATTGGGAGCGTTTTCAGGAGTGGAATTGTGGATTTAGGAGCCGATTTAGGAGCGGTTTTAGGAGCAGAATTGTGGATTTGGGAGTGGATTTAGGATCGGTTTTAGGATTGGAATTGGGGATTTAGGAACCGATTTAGGGTCGGTTTTAGGAGCGGTTTTAGGAGCGGAATTGGGGATTTAGGAGTAAATTCAGGATTGGTTTTAGGAGCAGAATTGTGGATTTGGGGGTGGATTTAGGATCGGTTTTAGGATTGGAATTGGGGATTTAGGAACCGATTTAGGGTCGGTTTTAGGATCGGTTTTAGGAGCGGAATTGGGGATTTAGGAGTAAATTCAGGATTGGTTTTAGGAGCAGAATTGCAGATTTAGGAGCCGTTTTGGGAGCGGGTTTAGGATTGGTTTTAGCAGCGGAATTGTGGATTTAGGAGTGGATTTGGGAGCAGAATTGGGGATTTAGGAACTGTTTTAGGAGCAGAATTGGGAGCGTTTTCAGGAGTGGAATTGTGGATTTCGGAGCCGATTTAGGAGCGGTTTTAGGAGCAGAATTGTGGATTTGGTAGCGGATTTAAGATTGGTTTTCGGAGTGGAATTAGAGTTTTAGGAGCAGATTTAGGAGCGGTTTTAGGCCTGAAATTGCAGATTTAGGATCGGTTTTAGGATTGGTTTTAGGAGCAGAATTGGGGGTTTAGGAGCGGATTTAGGATGGGTTTTAGGATCGGTTTTAGGAGTGGAATTGTGGCTTTAGGAGCAGATTTAGGATCGGTTTTAGGAGTGGAATTGTGGATTTAGGAGCGGAATTAAGAGCGGTTTTAGGAGCAGAATTGGGGATTTAGGAGCGGTTCTAGCACACAGGACTGGTTTTAACCATGGAATTGTGGATTTAGGAGCGGTTTTAACACTTAGGACTGGTTCTATCCATTACCACCAGTTTTAACCGGAAAATTTCAGATTTAGGACTGGTTTTAATCATGAAATCGCCATTTTAAGTCCATTTTAACCCCTCAAAACCGATTTTAAGTGGGATTTTTGCCTGGAATTTGCTTTTTTTCCCCAGAATTTTTTATTCCTTCCAATTTTAACCCTTTATTTCCCATTTTCCCCAGGATTTTAGGCGAGGGCAATGCCGCCCTCGTGGCTCTGGAGTCGGCAGCGCCGGGCAAGCGCATCCGCAAACCCTCGCTGCTCTACGAGGGCTGCGGGTTTAGGAGCGGCTTTAGGGTCGGTTTTAGGGGCAGAATTGGGGATTTAGGAGCCGATTTAGGAGCAGGTTTGTGGATTCGGGGGTGGATTTAGGATTGGTTTTAAGATTGGTTTTCGGAGTGGAATTGGAGATTTAGGAGCAGATTTAGGAGCAGATTTAGGATCGGTTTTAGGCCTGAAATTGCAGATTTAGGATCGGTTTTAGGATCGGTTTTAGGAGCAGAATTGTGAATTTAGGAGCCGATTTAGGATCAGTTTTAGGATCGGTTTTAGCAGCGGAATTGGGGATTTAGGAGCCGTTTTAGAAGCAGATTTAGTGTCGGTTTTAGGAGCAGAATTGTGGATTTAGGAGTGGTTCTAACACATAGGACTGGTTTTAACCATGGAATTGTGGATTTAGGAGCGGTTTTAACACTTAGGACTGGTTCTATCCATTACCCCCAGTTTTAACCTGACAATTTCAGATTTAGGACTGGTTTTAACCATAAAATCGCCATTTTAACCCCTTAAAACCGATTTTAAGTGCGATTTTTGCCACAATTTTGCCTTTTTTTCCAGGATTTTTATCTAAAAATCGCCATAATTCCATTTTTAACCCTTTCCTGACCGTTTCTTTCAGAATCCTGGGCGAGGGCAATGCCGCCCTCGTGGCTCTGGAGTCGGCAGCGCCGGGCAAGCGCATCCGCAAACCCTCGCTGCTCTATGAGGGCTGCGGGTTTAGGAGCGGCTTTAGGGGCAGAATTGGGGATTTAGGAGCGGATTTAGGATCAGTTTTAGCAGCAGAATTGTGGATTTAGGGTCAGTTTTAGGAGCGGAATTAGGAGCAGAATTGGGGATTTAGGGCCATTTTTAACACTTAGGACCGGTTTTAACTATGAAATCGCCATTTTAAGTCCATTTTAACCCCTTAAAACCGATTTTAACTGCGATTTTTGCGTCGATTTTGCTTTTTTTCCCCAGAATTTTTTATTCCTTCCAATTTTAACCCTTTATTTCCCATTTTCCCCAGGATTTTAGGCGAGGGCAATGCCGCCCTCGTGGCTCTGGAGTCGGCAGCGCCGGGCAAGCGCATCCGCAAACCCTCGCTGCTCTACGAGGGCTGCGGGTTTAGGAGCGGCTTTAGGGGCAGAATTGGGGATTTAGGAGCGGATTTAGGATCAGTTTTAGCAGCAGAATTGTGGATTTAGGGTCAGTTTTAGGAGCGGAATTAGGAGCAGAATTGGGGATTTAGGGCCATTTTTAACACTTAGGACCGGTTTTAACTATGAAATCGCCATTTTAAGTCCATTTTAACCCCTTAAAACCGATTTTAACTGCGATTTTTGCGTCGATTTTGCTTTTTTTCCCCAGAATTTTTTATTCCTTCCAATTTTAACCCTTTATTTCCCATTTTCCCCAGGATTTTAGGCGAGGGCAATGCCGCCCTCGTGGCTCTGGAGTCGGCAGCGCCGGGCAAGCGCATCCGCAAGCCCTCGCTGCTCTACGAGGGCTTCGAGAGCCCCACGATGGCGTCGGTGCCGTCGCTGGCGGCGCCGGCGGCGAATCCTCCTCCCCCCGAGGTGTCGAACCCCAAGAAGCCGGGCAGGGTCACCAACCAGCTCCAGTACCTGCACAAGGTGGTGATGAAGGCGCTCTGGAAGCATCAGTTCGCCTGGCCCTTCCGGCAGCCCGTGGATGCTGTGAAACTCGGCTTGCCGGTAAAAAAAATTTAAATTTTTGGGGGCGTTTTTTGGGGTTTCTATGGGGTTTTTTGGGGTTTTTCTGGGGTTTTGTGCGTGTGGATTTTGTCCTTCATCCCAATTCTCAAGGAGGTTCTGATGCGGAATTTTGTCCATCTCAGGCTCAGGTGCCAACTCAAGAATTGTGTTTTAATTTAGGCTTGAGATTAATTTAAACCTGATCCTAAAAGTAGTTTAACGCTGATCCTAAAAGTGATTTAATGAATAAATTATTTAATCAATTTTAAGGTCCCAAGATCAGTTTCAGGCTGCTCCTAAACCTGATGGAAACGTGGTCCTAAAAGTGACCTAAAACTGATCCTAAAATTAATTTATACGTGATCCTAAAAGGGGCTTAAGCCCGATCCTAAAAGTGATGTAAAGCTGATCCTAAAAGTGATTTAAAGCTGATCCTAAAAGTGATTTAAGGTTGATCCTAAAATGGATTTCAAGGTGATCCTAAAAGTGATTTAAAGCCGATCCTAAAAGTGATTTAAAGCCGATCCTAAAAGTGATTTAAAGCTGGGCCCTTCTGGCAGCCCGTGGATGCCGTCAAGCTCGGCTTGCCGGTAAAAAATTCAAATTATTTTGGGGATTTTTGGGGTTTTTATGGGGTTTATTTGTGTGAATTTTGTCCTTAATCCCAATTCTCAAGGAGGTTCTGATGTGGAATTTTGTCCATCTCAGGCTCAGGTGCCAACTCAAAAATTGTGTCTTTGTTTAGGCTGGAGATTAATTTAAAGCTAAAAGTGGTTTAAAGCTGATCTTAAAAATGATTTAATGAATAAATGATTTAATCAATTTCAAAGTCCCAAGATCAGTTTCAGGCTGATGCTAAACCTGATGGAAACATGGTCCTAAAAGTGACCTAAAACTGATCCTAAAATTAATTTAAACGTGATCCCAAAAGGGACCTAAGGCTGATCCTAAAAGTGATGTAAAGCCGATCCTAAAAGTGATGTAAAGTTGATCCTAAAAGTGATTTAAAGCCGATCCTAAAAGTGATTTAAAGCCGATCCTAAAAGTGATTTAAAGCTGGGCCCTTCCGGCAGCCCGTGGACGCCGTCAAGCTCGGCTTGCCGGTAAAAAATTCAAATTATTTTGGGGTTTTTGGGGTTTTTCTGGGGTTTTGTGCGTGTGGATTTTGTCCTTCATCCCAATTCTCAAGGAGGTTCTGATGCGGAATTTTGTCCATCTCAGGCTCAGGTGCCGACTCAAAAATTGTGTCTTTGTTTAGATTAATTTAAACCTGATCCTAAAAGTGGTTTAACGCTGATCCTAAAAGTGATTTAATGAATAAATGATTTAATAATTTCAAAGTCCCAAGATCAGTTTCAGGCTGCTCCTAAACCTGATGGAAACGTGGTCCTAAAAGTGACCTAAAACTGATCCTAAAATTAATTTATACGTGATCCTAAAAGGGGCTTAAGCCCGATCCTAAAAGTGATGTAAAGCTGATCCTAAAAGTGATTTAAAGCTGAACCTAAAAGTGATGTAAAGCTGATCCTAAAAGTGATTTAAGGTTGATCCTAAAATGGATTTCAAGGTGATCCTAAAAGTGATTTAAAGCCGATCCTAAAAGTGATTTAAAGCTGGGCCCTTCTGGCAGCCTGTGGATGCCGTCAAGCTCGGCTTGCCGGTAAAAAATTTAAATTATTTTGGGGTTTTTTGGGGTTTTTATGGGGTTTATTTGTGTGAATTTTGTCCTTAATCCCATTCTTCAGAGAGGTCCCGGTGTCAAATTTTGTCTCCCTCAGTTTTAGGTGCCTGACAAAAAATTGTGTTTTAATTTAGGCTTGAGATGAAATTAAACCTGATGCTAAAATTCATTTAAAGGTGATCCTAAGCCTGATTTAAAGTTGATCCTGAAATCAGTTTCCTTTCCTAAATTTTGTCCCTCTGTCACAGGTGCTTGTGTGAAAATTCTCTCTTTGTTTAGGTCTGAGAATTATTTAAAACTGATCCTAAAATTAATTTAGAGATGATTCTAAACCTAATTAATTAGAAGTTTTCAACAAAGTTCCCCAAAGTTCAATAAAAATTCCAAAAAAATCGATGAAAATTTCAACAAAACTCCAGAAAATTCAATAAAAAATTAAAAAAAAATTCTCGGATATGTTCCTAGCATTCTAATAAAATTAAAAAAAAAATCCAGGGAAATTCCAACAAAATTCCAGGAAAAATGTCCCAAAATTCCAGCAAAATCCAAAAAAAAAAAACGCAACAAAATTCAAAATACTTCCAGGAAAAATGAAAAAATTCGCCAAAATTCTCATTTTTTTCCCTTCACCCTTCAAGGTTGTGTTTGTCTCTCCCCTTTTGATGTTTTTTGTGCCTCCTGGACCCAAATTTGTTGATTTTTGGGCCAATTTTTTGGCAGGATTACCACAAGATCATCAAGCAGCCGATGGACATGGGAACCATCAAGAGGAGGCTGGAGAACAATTATTACTGGGGGGCAGCCGAGTGCATGCAGGACTTCAACACCATGTTCACCAACTGCTACATCTACAACAAGGTAAAAAAAATACAAAAATAACAAAAAAAAAATCTAAAAAAACCAAAGAAAAAATTTCCATTAAGATGTCGTAAAAAATCCCGTTGAAAACGGCGGAGAAATGGCTGAAAACGGCCAAAAATTGCACAAAAATACACTTAAAAATGGTGCAAAAATACCCCAAAATAGACCCAAAAATCCACTTAAAAATCCACCCAAAAATTGCCCAAAATCACCCCAAAATCCACCCCAAAATATCCAAAACTAAACCCAAAAATGGCACAAAAATGCCCAAAAAATGCCCCAAAAATGCCCCAAAAATGCCAAATTATTACTGGGGGGCAGCCGAGTGCATGCAGGACTTCAACACCATGTTCACCAACTGCTACATCTACAACAGGGTAAAAAATTATGGAAAATACAGAAAAATATCTAAAAAAACAACAGAAAAAATTTCATTAAAATATCGTAAAAAATCCCGTTGAAAACGGCAGAGAAGTGGCTAAAAACGGCCAAAAATTGCACAAAAATACCCAAAAATCCACCCAAAAATTCACCAAGAAATCTCCCAAAAGTCCCCAAAAATAAATCCAAAATCCACCCAAGAATAAACCCAAAAATGGCACAAAAATACACTTAAAAATGGTACAAAAATACCCCAAAATAGACCCAAAAATTGCACAAAATACACGCAAAAATACATTATAAATACACTTTAAAATTGCACAAAAAAACCCCCAAAATAGACCCAAAAATAGCCCAAAATACAGAGAAAAATACATTATAAATATGCTTTGAAATTGCACAAAAAAACCCCAAAATAGACCCAAAATTGCACAAAATCAGCCAAAAAAATCTCATTAAAAATTCCACCAAAAATCCCCCAAACCACCCCAAAATAGACCCAAAAATCCCCAAAAATTGACCCCAAAATAGCCCCAAAATGGACCTAAAATGCATCCAAAATCCCCCCAAAATTCACCTTAAAATTGCTCAAACTTATCCCAAAAATGCGCCCAAAATCTGCACAAAAACACCCAAAAATAGACCCAAAAATCCACTTAAAAATCCACCCAAAAATTGCCCAAAATCACCCCAAAATGCTCCCAAAATCTGCACAAAAACACCCAAAATAGACCCAAAAATCCACTTAAAAATGGCATAAAATCATCCAAAAATGGACCCAAATTAGTCCCAAAAATCCCTTAAAAATCCCATCAAAATCCCAAAAATACAGAAAAAATTAAAAAAAAAATCAGAAGAAAATCCCTTAAAATCCTGTAAAAAAAAAATCAAGAACAAAATTTCAAAAAATGCAGAAAAGCATCGCAAAAATGAGAAAAAAAACCAGAAAAATTCTGCCAAAAATACAGAAAAAAATCCAAAAAATTTAGAAAAAAATCAGAAAAAATGCAAAAAAATCTGAAAAAAAAAAAACAAAAAATCTGGGAAAATTCCCAAAATTTCCGAGACCTTTTCCCACTAAAAATTTCAATTTTTAATTTTTGTTTTTTATTAATTTTTAATATTTCCAGCCCAGAGATGACATCGTGCTGATGGCGCAGATCCTGGAGAAGCCAAAAAAATCCCCAAAATTCACATAAAAAACCATAAAAAACCGTTAAAAAAAATTAAAAATCCAAAGCAATAATCAAATTTAAAATCTTCAAAAAATCCCAAAAAATCATTTAAAAATTCAGGAAAACTGCAAAAAAAATCCCCCAAAAATGTCAAAAAATTTCAAAAAAATCCAGAAAAAAATCACAAAAAATCAGAAAAAAAAATGGGAAAAAAAAAGGGAAAAAATCCCAAAAAATTCCCCAAAAATCCGGGAAGGTTCCCAAACTTTAAATTTTTATTTTTTAACCAGTTTTTAATATTTTTTAATATTTCCAGCCCACAGATGACATCGTGCTGATGGCGCAGACCCTGGAGAAGCCAAAAACCCCCAAAAATCCCTAAAAATTCACATTAAAAACCATAAAAACCATTAAAAAACCATTTAAAAATCCAAATAATAAAAATAAAATTCAATTCTCAAAAAAGTCCCAAAAAATCATAAAAAAAACTTCTGGAAAACCACAAAAAAAACCCAAAAAATGTCGAAAAAAATTCAAAAAAAATCAGAAAAAATTAAAAAAAATGCAGAAAAACGTCGCAAAAAATCAGGAAAAAAAATCCAAAAAAATTCCCAAAAAATCCGGGAAGGTTCCCAAACTTTAAATTTGGATTTTTTCACCAATATTTTTTATTTTTTTTTTATTTTTAGCCCACGGATGACATCGTGCTGATGGCGCAGACCCTGGAGAAGCCAAAAACCCCCAAAAATCCCTAAAAATTCACATTAAAAACCATTAAAAAAATTCCAAAGCAATAATTAATAAAATCTTTTAAAAATCCCAAAAAATCATTAAAAAAATTGAGGAAAACCACAAAAAAAAATCCCAAAAAATGTCGAAAAAAATTCAAAGAAATGCAGAAGAAATTAAAAAAAATGCAGAAAAAATCAGAAAAAAATGGGGAAAAAAAGGGAAAAAAATCCGGGAAGGTTCCCAAGCTTTAAATTTGGATTTTTTACCAATATTTTTAATATTTTTTATATTTTTAGCCCACGGATGACATCGTGCTGATGGCGCAGACGCTGGAGAAGCCAAAACCCCCCAAAATTCACATTAAAAACCATGAAAAAACCTTAAAAAATCCAAATAATAAAATTCAATTCTCAAAAAGTCCCAAAAAATCATAAAAAAATTCAGGAAAACTGCAAAAAAATCCCCAAAAAATGTCGAAAAAATTCAAAAAAAATCAGAAAAAATTAAAAAAAATGCAGAAAAACGTCGCAAAAAATCAGGAAAAAAAATCCAAAAAAATTCCCAAAAAATCCGGGAAGGTTCCCAAACTTTAAATTTGGATTTTTTCACCAATATTTTTTATTTTTTTTTTATTTTTAGCCCACGGATGACATCGTGCTGATGGCGCAGACCCTGGAGAAGCCAAAAACCCCCAAAAATCCCCAAAAATTCACATTAAAAACCATTAAAAAAATTCCAAAGCAATAATTAATAAAATCTTTTAAAAATCCCAAAAAATCATTAAAAAAATTGAGGAAAACCACAAAAAAAAATCCCAAAAAATGTCGAAAAAAATTCAAAGAAATGCAGAAGAAATTAAAAAAAATGCAGAAAAAATCAGAAAAAAAATGGGGAAAAAAAGGGAAAAAAATCCGGGAAGGTTCCCAAACTTTAAATTTGGATTTTTTACCAATATTTTTAATATTTTTTATATTTTTAGCCCACGGATGACATCGTGCTGATGGCGCAGACGCTGGAGAAGCTTTTCCTGCAGAAAGTGGCTCAGATGCCCCCGGAGGAGACGGAGCTGCTGCTGCCCCTGGCCAAGAACAGCCACAAGAAAGGGGCAGCCCGGGCTGCAGGTGGGAATTTGGGGGAAAAAATCCAAATTTTGGTTAAAAATTAAAATTTTGGGGGAAAAAACATGAAAATTGGGGGAAAAAAAGGTGAATTTTTGGGCGAAAAATGTGAATTTTTGGGGGAAAAATGTGAATTTTTGGGCCAAAAAGCTCTGAGTTTTTAGGGGAAAAATCTAAATATTTGGGTAAAAATGGTGGATTTTGGGGTGAAAAATGTGGATTTTGGGAAAAAAGTGAAATTTGTGGAAAAAAATGTGAATTTTTGAGGAAAACAAAGTGAATTTTGGGGTAGAAGCAGAGGAGACGGAGCTGCTGCTGCCCCTGGCCAAGAACAGCCACAAGAAAGGGGCAGCCCGGGCTGCAGGTGGGGATTTGGGGTGAAAAAACTGAGATTTTGGTTAAAAAATTAAAATTGGGGAAAAATGCCGAAATTTGGGGGAAAAAACGTGAAAATTTGGTGAAAAAAGGTGAATTTTTGGGCAAAAAATGTGAATTTTTGGGGGAAAAATGTGAATTTTTGGGCCAAAAAGCTCTGAGTTTTGAGGGGAAAAATCTAAATTTTGGGGTAAAAAAAAATCTGAATTTTGAGGTGAAAATTTGGATTTTGGGAAAAAAGTGAAATTTGTGGAAAAAAATGTGAATTTTTTGGGGAAAAATGTGAATTTTTGGGCCAAAATCCTCTGAGTTTTGAGGGGAAAAAAATCTAAATTTTGGGTAAAAATTGTGGATTTTGGGGTGAAATTTGGATTTTGGGAAAAATGTGAATTTTGGGAAAAAAAAAAAAGTGAATTTTTGAGGAAAAGAAAGTGAATTTTGGGGTAAAAGCCGAGGAGACGGAGCTGCTGCTGCTCCTGGCCAAGAACAGCCACAAGAAAGGGGCAGCCCGGGCTGCAGGTGGGAATTTGGGGAAAAAAATCCAAATTTTGGTTAAAAATTAAAATTTTGGGGGAAAAACAGTGAAAATTGGGGGAAAAAAGGTGAATTTTTGGGCAAAAAATGTGAATTTTTGGGGGAAAAATGTGAATTTTTGGGCCAAAAACCTCTGAGTTTTGAGGGGAAAAATCTAATTTTTTGGTAAAAATTGTGGATTTTGGGGGAAAATTTGGATTTTGGTAAAAATGTGAATTTTTGAGGAAAAAAATTGAATTTTGGGGTAAAAGCCGAGGAGACGGAGCTGCTGCTGCCCCTGGCCAAGAACAGCCACAAGAAAGGGGCAGCCCGGGCTGCAGGTGGGAATTTGGGGTGAAAAATACAAAATTTGGTTAAAAATTGAAATTTATTTTAAAAAAATGGGAATTTTGGGAAAAATCTCCAAATTTTTGGCGAAAAAAGGGAGTTTTTGGGGCTAAAAATGTGAATTTTTGGGCAAAAAACCCTCTGAGTTTTCAGGGGAGAAATCTGAATTTTGGGTAAAAAATGTGGATTTTAGGAAAAACCACCAATTTTTGGGTAAAATCCTGAAATTTTAGCGAAAAAGCCCCAAAATTTGGGGTAGAGCAGCCTCAAGAAAGGCACAGCCAGGGCTGCGGGTGGGGATTTGGGGTGAAAATTCGAAATTTTGGTAAAAAACGTGAATATTGGGGTAGAAAATACAATTTCTGGTAAAAAATCGGAATTTTAGGGAAAAAAATCAGAATTTTGAGGAGAGAAATCTGAAATTTGGGGTAAAAAAAAGTGGATTTTGTGGTAAAAACCTGAATTTCTGCTTCACAGTTTGGATATTTTTGCTTTTCCCGCGTTTCCACGCGCCTAAATCCCTTTTCCAGGATTTTGGTGCCGTTTGGAGACCCTAAATCCCTTTTTTCCAGGTTTTTTGTGTTCCTAAATCCCCTCATTTCCAGGATTTTTGTGTCCCCAAATCCCTTTTTCCGGGTTTTTTGTGTTCCTAAATCCCTTTTCCCAGCATTTTGCTGCCATTTCAGGGATCCTAACCCCATTTTTTCCAGGTTTTTTGTGTCCTAAATCCCTTTTCCCAAATTTTTTATGTTCCTAAATCCCTTTTCCCAGGATTTTTATGTTCCTAAATCCCTTTTCCCAGGATTTTTATGTTCCTAAATCCCTTTTCCCAGGATTTTTGTGTTCCTAAATCCCTTTTCCCAGGATTTTTGTGTTCCTAAATCCCTTTTCCCAGGATTTTTGTGTTCCTAAATCCCTGTCCCAGGATTTTTGTGTTCCTAAATCCCTTTTCCCAGGATTTTTATGTTCCTAAATCCCTTTTCCCAGGATTTTTGTGTTCCTAAATCCCTTTTCCCAGGATTTTGGTGCCATTTTAAGGATGCTAACCCTGCTTTTTTCCAGTTTTTTTGTGTTCCTAAATACTTTTTCCCGAATTTTTATGTTTTCTAACCCCATTTTTCCTGGGTTTCTTGTGTTTCTAAATCCCTTTTCCCAAATTTTTTATGTCTCCCAGTTCCTCTTCCCAGAATTTTTGTGTCCCCAAATCCCTGTCCCAGGATTTTTGTGTTCCTAAATCCCTTTTCCCAGCATTTTGCTGCCATTTCAGGGATCCTAACCCCATTTTTTCCAGGTTTCTTGGGTTTCAAATCCCTTTTCCCAGGTTCTTTGTGTTCCTAATTCCCCTCATTCCCAGAATTTTTGTGTTCCTAAATCCCTTTTCCCAGGATTTGGGTGCCATTTTAAGCATCCTAACCCCATTTTTTTCCAGGATTCTTGTGTTCTTAAATCCCTTTTCCCAGTTTTTTTGAACCCCATTTTATCTGAACCCCATTTTCCCCCGGATTTTTGTGTTCCTAAATCGCCTTTCCCAGGTTCTTTGTGTTCCTAAATCCTCTCTTTCCCAGGATTTTGGTGCCATTTTAAGGATTCCAACCCCATTTTTTTCTAGTTTTTTTTGTGTTCCTAAATCCCTTTTCCCAGGTGTTTTGTGTCCTTTAGCAGATCCTAAATCCCTTTTCCCAGGATTTTGGTGCCATTTTAAGGATCCTAACCCCATTTTCTCAGGTTTCTTGTATTTCTCAACCCATTTGTTCTAGGATTTTTGTGTTCCTAAATCCCTTTTCCCAAATTTTTTATGCCTCCCAGTCCATTTTCCCAAAATCTTTGTGTTTCCCAACCTGATTTTTCCCAGGATTTTTGTGTTCCTAAATCCTCTCTTTTCTAGCATTTTGGTGCCATTTTAAGGATCCTAACCCTGCTTTTTTCCAGTTTTTTGTGTTTCTCAACCCATTTTTTCTTGAATTTTTGTGTTCCTAAATCCCTTTTCCCAGGATTTTGGTGCCATTTTAAGGATGCTAACCCCATTTTCCCCAGGTTTCTTGTATTTCTGAACCCACTTTCCCCAGGTTTTTTGTGTTCCTAAATCCCTTTTCCCAGGGTTTTGGCGCCATTTTAAGGATCCCAACCCCGTTTTTCCCAGGTTTTTTAACCCATTTTCCCAGGGTTTCGGTGCCATTTTAAGGATCCTAACCCCATTTTTCCCAGGTTCTTTGTGTTCCTAAATCCTCTCTTTTCCAGGATTTTGGTGCCATTTTAAGAATCCTAACCCCATTTTCCCCAGGTTTTTTATGTTCCTAAGTCCCTTTTCCCAAATATTTTGTCTCCCACTTCCTTTTCCCCAGGTTCTTTGTGTTCCTAAATCCTCTCTTTTCCCAGAATTTGGCTGCCATTTTAAAGACCCCAACCCCATTTTTTCCAGGTTTTCTAACCCATTTTCCCAGGGTTTTGGTGCCATTTTAGGGATCTTAACCCCGTTTTTCCCAGGTTCTTTATGTGCTTAAATCCCTTTTGCCAGGATTTTTGTGTATCTGATCCCCACTTTTTTCAGGATTTTTGTGTTCCTAAATCCCTTTTCTCAGGATTTTGGTTCCATTTTAAAGATCCCAACCCCGTTTTTCCCAGGTTTTTTAACCCGTTTTCCCAGGGGTTTCGGCGCCATTTTAAGGATTTTAACCCCGTTTTTTCCGTGATTTTTTCTCACTAATCCACTTTTTGTGATCCCAAATAATTTTCCCATTTTTTCTCTTTCCCAGTTCTGCTGGGGGGGCTGACGAGCGCAGCCCAGCAGGTCCCGGCCGTGTCGTCGCTGTGCTCCCAAAGCCCGTCGGCGTTCCCCGGCGCGGAGCTGCCCGCGGCCATTTCCGTGTGCCCAAATCCCTTTGTCCAGCATTTTTATGGGCCTAAATCCGCTTTTCCAGGTTTTTTGTGTTCCTAAATCCCTTTTCCCAGAATTTGGCTGCCATTTTAAAGATCCCAACCCCATTTTTTCCAGGTTTTCTAACCCATTTTCCCAGGGTTTTGGTGCCATTTTAGGGATCTTAACCCCATTTATCCCAGGTTCTTTGTGTTCCTAAATCCTCTCTTTTCCAGGATTTTGGTGCCATTTTAAGGATCCTAACCCCGTTTTTTCCAGGTTTTTTGTGTTCCTAAATCCCTTTTCCCAGAATTTTTGTGGTGTCCCTAAATCCCTTTTCCCAGGGTTTCGGCGCCATTTTAAGGATCCTAACCCCATTTTTCCAGGATTTTGTGTCCCTAAATCCCTTTTCCCAGGTTCTTTGTGTTCCTAAATCCCTTTGCCCAGGTTTTTTGTGTCCCTTAGATCCCAAAACCCTTTTCCCAGAATTTGGCTGCCATTTTAAAGATCCTAACCCCATTTTTCCCAGGTTTTTTGTGTTCCTAAATCCTCTCTTTTCTAGCATTTTGGTGCCATTTTAAGGATTTTAACCCCGTTTTTTTCCAGGTTTTTCTTTTTCTCACTTGGAATTTTTGGTTTTCCCCTCTCTCCCAGCTCTGCTGGCGGGGCTGACGAGCGCAGCCCAGCAGGTTCCGGCCGTGTCGTCGCTGTGCTCCCAAAGCCCGTCGGCGTTCCCCGGCGCGGAGCTGCCCGCGGCCATTTCTGTGTGCCCAAATCCCTTTGTCCAGCATTTTTATGCGCCTAAATCCGCTTTTGCCAGGATTTTTGTGTTACTAAATCCTTTTGCCAGGATTTTTGTGTATCTGATCCCCATTTCTCCCAGGATTTTTGTGTTCCTAAATCCCTTTTCCCCAGGGTTTCGGTGCCATTTTAAGGATCCTAACCCCATTTTTCCCAGGTTCTTTGTGTTCCTAAATCCTCTCTTTTCCAGGATTTTGGTGCCATTTTAAGAATCCTAACCCCATTTTCCCAGGATTTTTGTGTTCCTAAATCCCTTTTCCCAAATATTTTGTCTCCCACTTCCTTTTCCCCAGGTTCTTTGTGTTCCTAAATCCTCTCTTTTCCCAGAATTTGGCTGCCATTTTAAAGATCCCAACCCCGTTTTTCCCAGGTTTTTTAACCCGTTTTCGCAGGGTTTTGGCGCCATTTTAAGGATCCTAAATCCGTTTTTTTCCGGGACTTTTTCCTGTAATTTCAATTTTTAGGCTCTTGTGGGATAATTTTGAACGATTTTCCAAATAATTTTCCCATTTTTTCTGTTGCCCAGCTCTGCTGGCGGGGCTGACGAGCGCAGCCCAGCAGGTCCCGGCCGTGTCGTCGCTGTGCTCCCAAAGCCCCTCGGCGTTCCCCGGCGCGGAGCTGCCCGCGGCCATTTCCGTGTGCCCCAATCCCTTTGTCCAGCATTTTTATGCGCCTAAATCCCTTTTCCCAGGATTTCTGTGTTCCTAAATCCCTTTTTCTAGGATTTTGGTGCCATTTTAAAGATCCCAACCCCGTTTTTCCCAGGTTTTTTAACCCATTTTCCCAGGGTTTTGGTGCCATTTTAGGGATCTTAACCCCGTTTATCCCAGGTTCTTTATGTGCTTAAATCCTCTCTTTTCCAGGATTTTGGTGCCATTTTAAGGATCCTAACCCCGTTTTTTCCAGGTTTTTTGTGTTCCTAAATCCCTTTTCCCAGAATTTTTGTGGTGTCCCTAAATCCCTTTTCCCAGGGTTTCGGCGCCATTTTAAGGATCCTAACCCCATTTTTCCAGGATTTTGTGTCCCTAAATCCCTTTTCCCAGGTTTTTTGTGTCCCTTAGATCCCAAAACCCTTTTCCCAGAATTTGGCTGCCATTTTAAAGATCCTAACCCCATTTTTCCCAGGTTTTTTGTGTTCCTAAATCCTCTCTTTTCTAGCATTTTGGTGCCATTTTAAGGATTTTAACCCCGTTTTTTTCCAGGTTTTTCTTTTTCTCACTTGGAATTTTTGGTTTTCCCCTCTGTCCCAGCTCTGCTGGCGGGGCTGACGAGCGCAGCCCAGCAGGTGCCGGCCGTGTCGTCGCTGTGCTCCCAAAGCCCCTCGGCGTTCCCCGGCGCGGAGCTGCCCGCGGCCGCCATCGTCACCCTCGCGCACCCGTCGGTGATCGCGGCGCCGCTGCTGAAGCCGCTGCAGCACCCCGGCATCGGCAACCCCAACAACCCCAATAATAACCCTAATAATAACCCTAATAATAACCCTAATAATCCCAATAATATCGGCAATCCCAATAACCCCGGGAACCCCGGCGTCCTGGCGGCTCCCGCGCCCACCCAGCCCCTGGCCAAGGTGAGGGGGGTTTGGGGGTTTTTGGGGGGTTTGGGGGGGTTTTGGGAGTTTTTGGGGATTTTGGGGTTTTTTGGAGGGTTTTTTGGGAATTTTGGGGGATTTCAGGTGGTGGGATTTGGGGATTTTGGGGTTTTTTTTGGGAATTTTGGGGGGTTTGGGGTGGTGGGATTTGGGGATTTTGGGGTTTTTTTGGGGATTTTGGGGTTTTTGGGGGGTTTGGGGTGGTGGGATTTGGGGATTTTGGGGGGTTTGGGGGGGTTTGGTGTTTTTGAGGGGTTTGGGGTGGTGGGGTTTGGGGATTTTGGTTTTTTTGGGGGATTTTGGGGTGTTTGGGGTGGTGGGATTTGGGGATTTTGGGGTTTTTTGGGGATTTTGGGGTTTGTTTGGGGGGTTTGGGGTTTTTGGGGGGTTTGGGGTGGTGGGATTTGGGGATTTTTGGGGGGTTTGGGGTGTTGGGATTTAGGGATTTTGGGATTTTTTTGGGGATTTTGGGGGATTTCGGGTGGTGGGATTTGGGGATTTTGGGGTTTTTGGGGGTTTTGGGGTGGTGGGATTTGGGGATTTTGCGGTTTTTTGGGGGGATTTTGGGGTTTTTGGGGGGTTTGGGGTGGTGGGATTTGGGGATTTTGGGTTTTTTTTGGGATTTTGGGGGTGTTTGGGGTGGTCGGATTTGGGGATTTTGGGGTTTTTTGAGGTTTTGGGGGTGTTTGGGATTGTGGAAATTGCGAATTTTGAGGGGGGGGATTTGGGGATTTTGGGTTTTTTTGGGGTTTTTGGGGGGTTTGGGGTGGTGGGATTTGGGGATTTTGGGGGGGAATTTGGGAATTTTGGGGTATTTTTAGAGGTTTTTTGGGGGATTTGGGGTGGTGGGATTTGGGGATTTTGGGGGGATTTTGGGGTTTTTGGGGGGTTTGGGGTGGTGGGATTTGGAATTTTGGGGATTTTGGGGGTTTTGGGGGGAGGGATTTGGAGATTTTAAAGTTTTTTTGGGGTGTTTGGGGTGGTGGGATTTGGGGATTTTAGGGGGGGATTTGGAAATTTTGGGTTTTTTTGTGGGGGTTTGGGGTGGTGGGCTTTGGGAATTTTGGGGGTTTTTTTTGGGGGGATTTTGGGGGGGTTGGGGTGTTTGGGATTGTGGAAATTGCCAATTTTTCTGGGGGGGATTTGGGCATTTTGGGGTTTTTTGGTGCTAAAATGGGATTTTGGATCCTGAAATGCAATTTTTGACTCTTGGGATGGAATTCCGGATCCTAAAACGGGATTTGGGCTCTTGAAACGGCATTTTAGGTCGCAAAATGGAATTTTTGGCTCTTGGGATGGGATTTTTGACCACCGCAATCACCTCCGCCACCCCAAAACCCAAAAACCTTTTTCATTTTCCCCCCTTCCACCAGAAAAAGGGCGTGAAGCGGAAAGCCGACACCACCACGCCGACCACCACGGCCATCATCGCCACCGGCGCCGGCGGCATCGGCGAGTCGTCCCCGTCGGCCGACGGCGCCAAAGCCGCCAAAATCCCGGCGCGGCGCGAGAGCGGCCGGCCCATCAAACCGCCCCGCAAGGACCTGCCCGACTCGCAGCAGCACCAAACGTCCAAGAAGGGCAAACTCTCGGAGCAGCTCAAGTACTGCAACGGCATCCTCAAGGAGCTGCTCTCCAAGAAGCACGCCGCCTACGCGTGGCCCTTCTACAAACCCGTCGACGCGTCGGCGCTGGGGCTGCACGATTACCACGAGATCATCAAGCACCCCATGGACCTCAGCACCATCAAGGTGAGGTTCCAGAATTTTCTTGGGGATTTTGGGGATTTTTTGGGATTTTTTTTTGGTTTTTTGGAGTTTTGGCAAATTTTTGCGTCAAAATTTCGCGTTTTAAGAGATTGGTTGACTCTTCCATGACGTTGTTGGCCATTTCTTGACTTCATTGACCAACCCAAGACTTCATTGACTTTACATGACCATTCCATGGTCCGTTGACCTTTCCATGATGACATTGACCATTCTTGGACCCCGTTGACCATCCATGACCCCGTTGACTCTTCCATGACCATTCCATGACCCCATTGACCATTCCATGACCCCGTTGACCCTTCCATGACCCCATTACCCTGAGACCATCAAGCACCCCATGGATCTCAGCACCATCAAGGTGAGCTTCCAGAATTTTCTTGGGGGTTTTGGGGATTTTTTTGGGTTTTTTGGGGTTTTTTCCAAGAAACACGCCGCCTACGCGTGGCCCTTCTACAAACCCGTCGACGCGTCGGCGCTGGGGCTGCACGATTACCACGAGATCATCAAGCACCCCATGGACCTCAGCACCATCAAGGTGAGGGGCTGGGGGTTTTTTTTGGGGGGATTTTTTGGGGTTTTTGGTGATTTTTTGGAGTTTTTTTGGGATTGTTTGGGATTTTTTGGAGATTGAGTTTCATCAAAATGTTGGGTTTTCAAGAGATTCGTTGACCGTTCCATGACCATTTCATGACCTCATTGACCATTCCATCATTCCATGACCCCGTTGACCATTCCATGACCCTTCCATGACCCCATTGATCCTTCCGAGACTCCATTTCTTATCCATGACCTCATTGACCCTTCCATGACCCCGTTGACCCTTCCATGACCTCGTAACTCGACCATTATCACGAGATCATCGAGCACCCCATGGACCTCAGCACCATCAAGGTGAGGTTTGGAAATATTTTGGAAGTTTTTAGATTTTTTGGCGATTTTTTGCAATTTTTGGGGGTTTTTTTGGAGTTTTTTAGGGTTTTTTTGCGATTTTTTGGAGATTGAGTTTGGTCAAAATGTTGGGTTTTCAAGAGATTCGTTGACCGTTCCATGACCATTCCATGACCCATTGACCCTTCCATGGCCCCATTGACCCTTCCATGACCCTTCCATGACCCCATTGACCATTCTGAGACTCCATTACTCTTCCATGACCTCATTGACCGTTCCATGACCTCATTGACCCTTCCACGACCCCGTTGACCCTCCCATGACCATTCCATGACCCCACTGACCATGTTGACCTCATTGACTCTTCCATGACCGTTCCATGATTGTGTTGACCCTTCCATGGCCCCATTGACCATTCCATGACCTTGTTGACTTTTCCATGACCCCATTGACCCTTCCATGACGCCATTGACCCTTCCAAGACTCCATTGACTTTTTCATGACCTTGTTGATCCTTCCAAGACCCTTCCATGACACCATTGACCCTTCCAAGACCCTTCCATGACACCATTGACCCTTCCAAGACCCCGTTGACTCTTCAAGACCTCATTGACCATTCCACGACCTCATTGACACTTCCATGCCCCCATTGACCCTTCCATGACCCTTCCATGACGCCATTGACCCTTCCATGACCATTCCATGATCCATTGATTCTTCGTTGACCCTTCCATGACCCCATTGACCATGTTGACCTCATTGACCCTTCCATGACCGTTCCATGATTGTGTTGACCCTTCCATGACCCCGTTGACCCTCCCATGACCCTTCCATGACCCCATTGACCATGTTGACCTCATTGACTCTTCCATGACCGTTCCATGATTGTGTTGACCCTTCCATGGCCCCATTGACCATTCCATGACCCCATTGACCTCTCATGACCCCATTGGCCATTCCAAGACCCCATTGACCCTCCCATGATCATTCCAAGACTCCATTGACCCTTCCATTGATTTGTTGACCCTTCCATGACCCCATTGACCATGTTCACCTCATTGACTCTTCATGACCATTCCATGATTGTGTTGACCCTTCCATGACCCCATTGATTGTTCCGTGCCCAAGTTGACCATTCCAACAGTCCATTGACCCTCCCATGACCCCATTGACCCTTCCATGACCCCATTGACCATTCCATGACCCCATTGACCTTTCATGACCCCATTGACACTTCCATGACCCCATTGACCCTTCCATGACCCCATTGACCATTCCATGACCCCATTGACCATGTTGACCTCATTGACTCTTCCATGACCGTTCCATGATTGTGTTGACCCTTCCATGGCCCTCGTTGACTTTTCCATGACGACGTTGACCATTCCATGACCCCATTGACCATGTTGACCTCATTGACTCTTCATGACCATTCCATGATTGTGTTCACCCTCCCATGACCCCATTGACCATTCCATGACCCTGTTGATCCCATTGACCCTTCCAAGACTCCGTTGACTCTTCCAAGACTCCGTTGACCCTTCCATGACCCCATTGACCATTCCATGACCATTCCGTGATCCCATTGATCCTTCCACGACCCCATTGACTTTTCCATAACCCCGTCGACTCTTCACGGCCTCATTGACCCTTCCATGACCCCATTGACCCTTCCATGACCCTTCCATGACCCCATTGACCATTCTAAGACTCCGTTGACTCTTCCATGACCTCGCTGACCCTTCCATGACCATTCCATGACTCCATTGACCCTTCATGACTTTTCCATGATCCATTGACCCTTCCATGACCAAGTTGACCATTCCATGCCCCTGTTGACCGTTCCATGACCCCATTGACCTTTCCATGACCCCTCCACGCCCCCATTGACCCTTCCACGCCCCTTCCATGACCTTGGAAGACGCCTCCAAGCCAACGTTCTCCCGTTCCAGCGGAAGATGGAGAACCGGGATTACCGCGACGCGCAGGAGTTCGCCGCTGACGTGCGGTTGATGTTCTCCAACTGCTACAAGTACAACCCGCCCGACCACGACGTGGTGGCCATGGCCAGGAAGCTCCAGGTGGGTGGGGGGAAAAAAAAATTCCCCAAAATTCCTAAAAAAAAAAAAAAAATTAAAAATTAAAAATTAAAATTACAAAAAATTTGGGGATTTTTGGCGGAAATTTGGGGGATTTTTGAGCAGAATTTGGGGTTTTTGGGATGGGAATTTGGGATTTTTTTTCTCAAAATTTGGGATTTTTTTCTGGGAGTTGTCCCCCAGGACGTGTTTGAGTTCAGCTACGCCGAGATGCCAAATTTGGGATTTTTGGGATGGAAATTTGGGATTTTATCTGGGATTTTTGGGATGGAAATTTGGGATTTTTTCTGGGATTTTTGGGATGGAAATTTGGGATATTTTTTGGGAATTCTCCCCCAGGACGTGTTTGAGTTCAGCTACGCCAAGATGCCGAATTTGGGATTTTTGGGATGGGAATTTGGGGATTTTTGGGTGGAAATTTGGGATTTTTTCTGGGACCGACGTGCGGTTGATGTTCTCCAACTGCTACAAGTACAACCCGCCCGACCACGACGTGGTGGCCATGGCCAGGAAGCTCCAGGTGGGTGGGGGAAAAAAATTCCCAAAATTCCTAAAAAAAAAATTAAAAATTAAAATTACAAAAAATTTGGGGATTTTTGGCGGAAATTTGGGGGATTTTTGAGCAGAATTTGGGGTTTTTGGGATGGGAATTTTGGATTTTTTTCTCAAAATTTGGGATTTTTCTGGGAGTTGTCCCCCAGGATGTGTTTGAGTTCAGCTACGCCGAGATGCCGAATTTGGGATTTTTGGGATGGAAATTTGGGATTTTTTTTCTCAAAATTTGGGATTTTTTTCTGGGAATCCTCCCACAGGACGTGTTTGAGTTCAGCTACGCCAAGATGCCGGAATTGGGATTTTTGGGATGGAAATTTGGGATTTTTGGGACAGAAATTTGGGATTTTTTCTGGGATTTTTGGGATGGAAATTTGGGATTTTTTCTGGGATTTTTGGGATGGGAATTTGGGATTTTTTCTGGGATTTTTGGGTGGAAATTTGGGATTTTTTCTGGGCATTGTCCCCCAGGACGTGTTTGAGTTCAGCTACGCCAAGACGCCGAATTTGCGATTTTTGGGATGGGAATTTGGAATTTTTCCTGGAAATTTGGTGGTTTTTTCTGGGATTTTGGGATGGAAATTTGGGATTTTTTTCTCGTAATTTTGGGGATTTTTGGGATGGAAATTGGGGATTTTTTCTGGGATTTTTGGGATGGAAATTTGGGATTTTTTCTGGGCGTTGTTCCCCAGGACGTGTTTGAGTTCAGCTACGCCAAGATGCCGAATTTGGGATTTTTTTCTGGGACTTTTGGGATGGAAATTTGGGATTTTATTCTGGGAATTTCAGATCACTGCCAGATCTTTTCCTATAAATTTGGGATTTTATTCTGAAAATTTGGGTTTTTTTTTTTTGGGAATTTTTGGGGATTTTTAGGATGAGAATTTGGGATTTTATTCTGGGAATTTTGGGGGATTTTTGTGATGGGAATTTCGGATTTTTTTATCAAAATTTGGGTAATTTTTTGGGAATCCTCCCCCAGGACGTGTTTGAGTTCAGCTACGCCAAGATGCCGAATTTGGGATTTTTGGGATGGAAATTTGGGATTTTTGGATGGAAATTTGGGATATTTTTTGGGCATTGCCCCCCAGGACGTGTTTGAGTTCAGCTACGCCAAGATGCCGAATTTGGGATTTTTGGGATGGAAATTTGGGATTTTTGGGACAGAAATTTGGGATATTTTTTGGGAATTCTCCCCAGGACGTGTTTGAGTTCAGCTACGCCAAGATGCCGAATTTGGGATTTTTGGGATGGAAATTTGGGATTTTTTTCTCGTAATTTTGGGGATTTTTGGGATGGAAATTTGGGATATTTTCTGGGAATCCTCCCCCAGGACGTGTTTGAGTTCAGCTACGCCAAGATGCCAAATTTGGGATTTTTGGGATGGGAATTGGGGATTTTTGGGATGGAAATTTGGGATTTTTGGATGGAAATTTGGGATATTTTTTGGGCATTGCCCCCCAGGACGTGTTTGAGTTCAGCTACGCCAAGATGCCGAATTTGGGATTTTTGGGATGGAAATTTGGGATTTTTGGGACAGAAATTTGGGATATTTTTTGGGAATCCTCCCCCAGGACGTGTTTGAGTTCAGCTACGCCAAGATGCCGAATTTGGGATTTTTGGGATGGAAATTTGGGATTTTTTCTGGGATTTTTGGGATGGAAATTTGGGATTTTTTTCTCGTAATTTTGGGGATTTTTGGGATGGAAATTTGGGATATTTTCTGGGAATCCTCCCCCAGGACGTGTTTGAGTTCAGCTACGCCAAGATGCCGGACGAGCCGCAGGAATCGGGCGCGGCCTCGGCGTCGGCGCCGCTGCCGGCGGCCAAATCCTCGTCCGAGGAATCGTCCAGCGAGGAGGACGAGGAGGAGGAGGAGGAGGAGGAAGACGAGGACGACGAGAGCTCGACGGAAACGAGCTCCGAGAGCGACGAGAGCTCCGACTCCGAGGAGGAGAGGGCCAACAGGCTGGCCGAGCTGCAGGAGCAGGTGGGGAAATATTGGGGGAAAAATGGGAAAAAATGGGGAAAATTGGGGGAAAAATTGGAAAAAAATTGGGGGAAATAAAGGGAAAAATTGGGGAAATACTGGAGGAAAAATTGGATAAAAAATTGGGTTAAATAAAGGAAAAAAATGGGGAAAATTTGGGGGGAATTGGGGGAAAATTGGGGTGAAAATTGGAAAAAAAATTGGGGGAAATAAAGGAAAAATTGGGGAAATATTGGGGAAATAAAGGAAAAAATTGGGAAAAAAATGGAGAAAATTTGGGGGAAAAATTGGAGGAAAAATTGGAAAAAAAAATCGGGGGAAATAAAGGGAAAAATTGGGGAAATATTGGGGAAAAAATGGAGAAAATTTGGGGGAAAAATTGGAGGAAAAATTGGAAAAAAATTGGGGGAAATAAAGGGAAAAATTGGGGAAAATGGGGGAAATGAGGGAAAAAAAGGGAAAAATTTGGGGGAAATTGGGGGAAAAATTGGAAAAAATTGGGGGAAATAAAGGAAAAAATTGGGGAAATATTGGGGAAATAAAGGAAAAAATTGGGGAAAATTTGGGAAGAAATTGGGGAAAATTTGGGGAAAAATGGGGAAAAATTCGGAAAAAATTGGGGGAAAATCTGGGGAAAAATGGGGAAAAATTGGGGAAAAAATAAAAAAAAAAGGAAAAATTGGGAAATAAATCTGAAAAAAATAGGAGAAATTGAGGAAAAAATTGAGAAAAAAAA
Organism: Ammospiza caudacuta; assembly: GCF_027887145.1. Taxonomy (NCBI): domain Eukaryota; kingdom Metazoa; phylum Chordata; class Aves; order Passeriformes; family Passerellidae; genus Ammospiza; species Ammospiza caudacuta. Next base: position 997,172 of record NC_080625.1, on the reverse strand, counting down.
CTGGAAAAAGTAGGAAAAAATTGAGGAAATATTGGGAAAAAAATCTGAAAAAAATTAGGAAAAATTGGGAAAAAAATGGGAAAAATATCTGAAAAAAATAGGAAAAATTGAGGAAAAAATTGGAAAAAAATCCGAAAAAAATAGGAAAAATTGAGGAAAAATTGGGGAAAAAATCTGAAAAAAGGGAAAAAATCTGAAAAAAATAGCAAAAATTGAGGAAAAATTGGGGAAAAAATCTGAAAAAGGGGAAAAAATCCGAAAAAAATAGCAAAAATGGAGGAAAAAACTGGGACAAAATTGGAAAAAAATAGGAAAAATTGGGGAAAAAATCGGAAAAAAATAGGAAAAATTGTGGAAAAATTGGGAAAAAATCGGAAAAAAATCCGAAAAAAATAGGAAAATTTGAGGAAAAAATTGGGAAAAAATTCGAAAAAAATAGGAAAAATTGTGGAAAAAAATAGGAAAAAAATCTGAAAAAAATAGGAAAAATTGAGGAAAAAATTGAGGAAAAAATCCGAAAAAATAGGAAAAATTGTGGAAAAAAACTGGGAAAAAAAAAAAAAATTAGGAAAAATTGTGGAAAAAATTGGAAAAAAATCCAAAAAACAAAAAAAGGAAAAATTAAGGAAAAATTGGGAAAAAAAATAGGAAAAATTGGGGGAAAAATCGAAAAAATAGGAAAAATTGAGGAAAAAATTGGAAAAATTGAGGAAAAAATTGGAAAAATTGAGGAAAAAATTGGATAAAATCAGAAAAAAATAGGAAAAATTGAGGAAAAACCTGGGGAAAAAATAGGAAAAATTGTGGAAAAAATTGGAAAAAAATCCGAAAAAATAGGAAAAATTGGAAAAAATTGGAAAAAAATCCGAAAAAAATAGGAAAAATTGGGGAAAAAATCCGAAAAAATTGGGAAAAAAATCCCAAAAAAATAGGAAAAATTGAGGAAAAAATTGGGAAAAAATCTGAAAAAGATCCGAAAAAAATAGGAAAAATTGAGGAAAAAAATAAAAAAAAAATAGGAAAATTTGAGGAAAAAATTGGGAAAAAATCCGAAAAAAATAGGAAAATTTCGGGAAAAAAATCAGAAAAAAATAGGAAAAAAAAATTTTTTAAATGGGGAAAAAAGGGCAAAAATCAGAAAATAAAAATAATTTTTTTGCAGCTGCGGGCGGTGCACGAGCAGCTGGCGGCGCTGTCGCAGGGCCCCGTGGCCAAGCCCAAGAGGAAGAGGGAGAAGAGGAAGAAGAAGAAGTCGGAGAAGCACAAAGGGCGCGCGGGGCCCGACGACGACACCCGGGCGCGGCAGGGCCAGAGCAGGAGGGCCCGGAAAAACGGGGCTGCCACGGGAAACAGGTGGGGAAATTGAAAATTTTTATTTTTGGGGATTTTTTGGGATTTATTTTGGAATTTTCGGGGATTTTTTGCAATTTTTGGGGTTTTTTGGTGATTTTTTTGGGAATTTTTGTGACTTTTGGGGGCTTGTTAAGTGTTTTTCTCTCTGATTTTTCTTGAATTTTTGGGGTCTTTTTTTCTAGGTTTTCTCAGATTTTTTGGGGTATTTTTCAGGAATGTTTTGGGATTTTTCTGCGATTTTGTTCACTGTTTTTTCAGGTTTTTGGGGGGATTTTGGAGGGATTTCTTTGGAGTTTTTGAAGTATGGGATGGGGATTTTGGGGTTTGGCATGAGGAGTCCCGGGCACGGCAGAACCAAATCAGGAGGGCGTGGAAAAACGGGGCTGGGACGGGAAACAGGTGGGGAAATTTTAAATTTTTATTTTTGGGATTTATTTGGGAAATTTTGGGATTTATTTGGGAATTTTCAGTGATTTTTTGCAATTTTTGGGGGATTTTTTGGTGATTTTTGGGGGCTTTTTAAACTGTTTTTCTCTGAATTTTCTGGAATTTTGGGTGATTTTTTGGAATTTTTTTCTAATTTTTCTCAGATTTTTTGGGGTATTTTTCAGGAATGTTTTAGGGTTTTTCTACGATTTTGTTCACTATTTTTTCAGGTTTTTTGGGGGGATTTTTGAGGGATTTTTTGGGAGTTTTTGAAGTATGGGATGGGGAGTTTGGGGTTTGGCATGAGGAGTCCCGGGCGCGGCAGAACCAAATCAGGAGGGCACGGAAAAACGGGGCTGGGACGGGAAACAGGTGGGGAAATTAAAATTTTTATTTTGGGATTTATTTGGGATTTATTTGGGAATTTTCGGGGATTTTTTGCAATTTTTGGGGGATTTTTTGGTGATTTTTTTGGGAATTTTTGTGACTTTTGGGGGCTTGTTAAGTGTTTTTCTCTCTGATTTTTCTTGAATTTTTGGGGTCTTTTTTTCTAGGTTTTCTCAGATTTTTGGGGGTATTTTTCGGGAATGTTTTGGGATTTTTCTGCGATTTTGTTCACTGTTTTTTCAGGTTTTTTGGGGGGATTTTTGAGGGATTTTTTGGGAGTTTTTGAAGTATGGGATGGGGAGTTTGGGGTTTGGCATGAGGAGTCTCGGGCGCGGCAGAACCAAATCAGGAGGGCGCGGAAAATAAATCAGGAAAAAAAAAAAAGGAAAAAATAAAAATAAATCGAGAAAAAATTCAGAAAAAATTCAGAAAAAATTCAGAAAAAATTGTGAAAAATCAAGAAAAAAATTAGATTTTTTAATTTCTTCAGACTCTCCAAAAAGAGCTCCAAGCCCCCCCTCCCATTGGCGCCTTCCTCCCTGCTGGACTCTGAGGGAGAGGAGACATCCGAGCCGATGTCGTACAACACAACCCCTAAAAAGTCAATATAAAACCAGATTTTTTTTTTATTTTTCAGGCCTTCTAAGAAATCCTCGAAGCCGCCCCTCCCGCTGGCGCCTTCCTCCCTGCTGGACTCTGAGGAGGAGGAGGAGTCGAAGCCGATGTCGTACGACGAGAAGCGGCAGCTGAGCCTGGACATCAACAAACTGCCCGGGGAGAAGCTGGGCCGGGTCGTGCACATCATCCAGAGCCGCGAGCCCTCGCTCAGGGACTCCAACCCCGAGGAGATCGAGATCGACTTCGAGACGCTCAAACCCTCCACGCTCAGGGAGCTCGAGAGATACGTGCTGTCATGTCTGAGGAAGAAACCCAGGAAACCCTACAGTGAGAGTGAGTGGAGGTTTGGGGGGAAAATTGGGATATTTTAGGGGATTTTTCTGGGATTTTTTGGGTTCTGTGAGGGAAGTTGGGATGATCAACAGCTCCGTGCTGTCCTGCCTGAGGAAGAAACACAGGAAACCCTATAGTGAGAGTAAGGAAAAAATAGAAATTTTTGGGGAAAATCGGGATTTTTTTGGTATTTTGGGGTTTTTTGGAGAATTTTTTTAGGGATTTTTCTGTGATTTTTTGGATGTTTTTGGGCTGTTTTGTGTTGTGGCACATGGTGGGCTCAGGGAGCTCCGTGCTCTCCTGCCTGAGGAAGAAACCCAGGAAACCTTACAGTGCAAGTGAGAAATAATAAAAATAAAGATTTGGGGCAAAATATGGGATTTTTGGGGATTTTTTGGCATTTTTTTGAGGTTTTTTGAGGCGTTTTCTGGGTATCTCTGGGTTCTGTGGCGTGTGGGGATGTCGGCCTCAGGGAGCTGGAGAGCTCTGGGCTCTCCTGCCTGAGGGAGAAACCCAGGAAACCTTACAGTGAAGGTGAGAAATTTAATTTTTGAGGGGATTTTTGTGGGAAAATTGGGATTTTTTGGGGTTTTTTGGCATTTTTTGGAGGTTTTTGGGGGCATTTTCTGGGTATCTCTGAGTTTTGTGGTGTGTGGGGATGTTGGCCTCAGGGAGCTTGAGAGCTCTGGGCTGTCCTGCCTGAGGAAGAAACCCAGGAAACCTTACAGTGCAAGTGAGAAATACTTAAAATGGGGGCAAAATATGGGATTTTTGGGGATTTTTTGGCGTTTTTTGGAGGTTTTTTGGGGCATTTTCTGGGTATCTCTGAGTTTTGTGGCGTGTGGGGATGTCGGCCTCAGGGAGCACTGTGCTGTCATGTCTGAGGAAGAAACCCCACAAACCTTACAGTGAGAGTAAGAAAATGAAATATTTGGAATTTTTTTTTGGGGGTTTATTTGGGATTTTTTGGGGATTTTTGGGCTCTGTGGGATGTTGGGATCTCCTCCAACCCCGAGGAGATCGAGAGCGACTTCGAGACGCTCAAACCCTCCACGCTTAGGGAGCTCGAGAGATACGTGCTGTCGTGTCTGAGGAAGAAACCCAGGAAACCCTACAGTGAGAGTAAGGAAATTTAAATTTTGGGGGATTTTTTGGGGGTTTTTTGGGGGATTTTTCTGTGATTTTTTGGCTGGTTTTGGGTTGTTTTGTGTTGTGGCACATGGTGGGCTCAGGGAGCTCCGTGCTGTCCTGCCTGAGGAAGAAACCCAGGAAACCTTACAGTGAGAGTAAGAAAATGAAATATTTGGGATTTTTTGGGGGTTTATTTGGGATTTTTTGGGGATTTTTGGGCTCTGTGGGATGTTGGGATCTCCTCCAACCCCGAGGAGATCGAGAGCGACTTCGAGACGCTCAAACCCTCCACGCTCAGGGAGCTCGAGAGATACGTGCTGTCGTGTTTGAGGAAGAAACCCAGGAAACCCTACAGTGAGAGTAAGGAAATTTAAAATGAAGATTTGGGGGAAAAATGGGAATTTTGGGGGGATTTTTCAGTGATTTCTTAGCAATTTTTGGGGGATTTTTTTCGGATTTTTTAGCGTTTTTTGGGGATTTTTAAATGATTTGTAGTGATATTGGGATGATTTTTGAAAAAATTTTCAAGATTTTTAAAGGATTTGGGGGTTTTCCTGTGATTTTCTAGGTTTCTGAGGGAAGTTTATTTGGGTTTCCCTGGGTTCTGTGGCTGTGTGGGGATGTTGGGCTCAGGGAGCTCGAGAGCTCCGTGCTGTCGTGCCTGAGGAAGAAACCTAGGAAACCGTATTGTGAGAGTAAGGAAAAAATAGGAATTTTGGGTTATTTTGGGGAAGACGGGGATTTTTGAGGGAAAAATTGGGATTTTTGAGGGTTTTTTGGGGTGTTTTTGAGGCGTTTTCTGGGTATCTCTGGGTTCTGTGGCGTGTGGGGATGTTGGCCTCAGGGAGCTCCGTGCTCTCCTGCCTGAGGGAGAAACCCCACAAACCATACAGTGAAAGTGAGAAATTTCATTTCTGGGGGCATTTTTGTGGGAAAATTGGGATTTTTGGGGGGTTTTTTTTGGCATTTTTTGGAGGTTTTTTGGGGCATTTTCTGGGTATCTCTGAGTTTTGTGGCGTGTGGGGATGCTGGCCTCAGGGAGCTCTGTGCTTTCCTGCCTGAGGGAGAAACCCCGCAAACCATACAGTGAAAGTGAGAAATTTAATTTCTGGGGGCATTTTTGTGGGAAAATTGGGATTTTTGGGGGTTTTTTGGAATCTTTTGGAGGTTTTTTGGGGTATTTTCTGCGTATCTTTGAGTTTCGTGGTGCGTGTGGGGATGTTGGCCTCAGGGAGCTCTGGGCTCTCTGCCTGAGGAAGAAACCCAGGAAACCTTACAGTGAACGTGAGAAATTTAATTTTTGAGGGGATTTTTGTGGGAAAATTGGGATTTTTTGGGGTTTTTTGGCATTTTTTGGAGGATTTTTGAGGCATTTTCTGGATATCTCTGGGTATTGTGGCGTGTGGGGATGTTGGCCTCAGGGAGCTCCACGCTCTCCTGCCTGAGGGAGAAACCTAGGAAACCCTACAGTGAGAGTAAGGAAAAATTAATATTTGGGATTTTTTGAGGGGAAAACTGGAATTTTTTGGGATTTTATACAAATTTTCTGGGATTTTTTAGGGTTTTTTGGGGAGTGTTCTGGGATTTTTGAAGCATTTTCTGGGTATCTCTGAGTTTTGTGGCCTGTGGGGATGTCGGCCTCAGGGAGCTCCGTGCTCTCCTGCCTGAGGAAAAAATCTAGGAAACCCTACAGAGAGAGTGAGAAATTTAATTTTTGGGGGGTTTTTGTGGGAAAATTGTGATTGTTTGGGGATTTGGCATTTTTGGAGGCTTTTTGGAGTATTTTCTGGGTATCTTTGAGTTTTGTGGCGTGTGGGGATGTCGGCCTCAGGGCCGTCCTGCCTGAGGAAGAAACCCAGGAAACCTTACAGTAAAGTGAGAAATTTAATTTTTGGGGGGATTTTTGTGGGAAAATTGGGATTTTTTGGGGTTTTTTTTGTATTTTTTTGGCATTTTTTGGAGGTTTTTTGGGGCATTTTCTGGGTATCTCTGAGTTTTGTGGTGTGTGGGGATGTCGGCCTCAGGGGGCTCCGTGCTCTCCTGCCTGAGGGAGAAACCCCATAAACTTTACAGTGAGAGTGAAGAAAAAAAAGAAAGTTTTGTGAAAAAATGGGGGTTTTAGGGTTTTTTGGAGGATTTTTTGCGATTTTTTGCAATGTTTTTGGAATTTTTTAATGCATTTTTAGGATTTGTTGAGGTTTTTTTTTTTAAAGATTTTATTGTGATTTTTAGGGCATTTTTCTCCATTATTTTTGTGAATTTTGGGGATTTTTTTTTATTTTTAAGGGAATTTTATGGGATTTTTTAAGTTTTCAGGGTTTTTTGGGGGGATTTTTAAGGGATTTTTCTGGGGTTCTGGTAGAATTTTTAGGGATTTTTTGAGGGATTTTGGAAGGATTTTTTGGGGGATTTTTCTGCACTTTTCCAAGGGTTTTTTGGGGGATTTTTCCGGGCATTCTAGAGGATTTGATTGCAGTTTATTAGGATTTTTGGGGGGTTTTTTGAGGGATTTGTAGTGATTTCTTGGGGATTTAATTTTTTTTTTTTTTTTTTTTTTTTTAATTATTTTTTCAGGATATTGTTTTAATTTTCATCAATTTTTTTGATGATTTTTGTAGGAGTTTTCAGGGATTTTTGGGGATTATTTTCAGGGTTTTGGGGGGGATTTTTAGGGGATTTTAAAAATATTTTTGGGGGTTTTTTTATGACTTTAGGGGAATTTTGGGGGGATTTTTCTGTGATTTTGGGGATTTTTCTCCGATTTTTTTCAAGGATTTTTCTGCCATTTTTTGGGGTTTATTGGGATTTATTTTATTGTTTTCCTGGGGTTTTTCTGGTGTTTTTTAGTGATTTTTCTGCAGTTTTCTGGAATATTTTCTGGGTATTTTTCTGCAATTTTTTTATGTGTTTCATTGGGAATTTTTCTGGGGATTTTTCTCAGATTTTAAAGTGATTTTTCCAAGATTTTTCTAGGTTTTATAGGGACTGAGGGGCAGGATTTTTCAGGGATTTTTCTGTAATTTTTCAGGGATTTTTCTGCAATTTTTTCTGGATTTTACTGGGATTTTTTGGGTATTTTTCTCCAATTTTTTTCTGCTATTTCCCCCCAATTTTTCCCATTTTTTCCTGACTTTTGTGGCATTTTGCAGCCCTGAAGAAGCCGGTGGGGAAGACGAAAGAGGAGCTGGCCCTGGAGAAGAAACGGGAGCTGGAGAAGCGGCTGCAGGACGTCAGCGGGCAGCTCAACTCGGCCAAAAAACCCCCAAAAAAGGGTTGGAAAATCGAAATTTTGGGAATTTTTAGGAATTCTGGGAATTTGGGCAAATTTGGGTGGGGTGGGAAACAAAATTTTGGGAAAAAACCCATTAAAAAAGGTCAAAAATTGAATTTTTTGGGAATTATTTCATCAAAAATGTCTCAAAATTTGGAATATTTGGGAATTAATTTGACTAAAAATTCCTGGAAAAGGGTCCAGAATTCCAGGGAATTTTGGGAATTTTGGGAATTATTTTGGGGGATTTTGGGGATTCGGGATGGGTTGGGCAGCTCAACTTGGCCAAAAAACCTTCAAAAAAAAGTTGGAAAAATGGGAATTTTTGGGGAATTTTCAGGAATTTTTGGGTATTTTGGTTGGGAATTTTAGGTGGGATAAAAAGCTGAATTTTGAAGGAATTTTTCCCAATTTTTTGTGGATTTTTCCCCTTTTTAGCCAACGAGAAGCCGGAGTCGGCAACGAAATTTCTGGGATTGGGAATTTTGGGATTGGGATTAAAATTTCAGGATTTGGATTGGGAATCTTGGGATTTTGGGATTGGGAATTTGAGGAATTCAGGGAATTTTGGGATGGGTTGGGCAGCTGAATTTGGCTGGAAAAAATCCCAAAAAATTGTTAAAAAATAGGAATTTTTTGCCAATTTTCAGGAATTTTTTGGGAATTTTTGGCAGTTTTGGGTTGGGAATTTTAGGTGGGATAAAAAGCTGAATTTTAAGAATATTTTTCCAGGATTTTTCCCATTTTTTTGTGGATTTTTCCCCTTTTCAGCCAATGAGAAGCCGCAGTCAGCGGCAATGGCGGAAATCCTGGGATTGGGAATTTTGGAGTTGGGAATTTTGAAATCTCACTAAAAACCCCAAAAAAGGAATAAAAAATTGGGGAATTGGGGGAATTTTGGGATTTGGAATTTTGGGTCAGGTGGGTTACTGAATTCTGGGAAAAACCCCAAAATACGGGTCCAAAAATTTGGAATTTTGGGGGAAAAATTTGGCCAAGAATCCCTGAAATTTGAGAATTTTTGCGGAATTTTTAGGAATTTTTGGTTGGGAATTTTAGGTGGGATAAGAAACTGAATTTTGAGGGAATTTTTCCCAGTTTTTTGTGGATTTTTCCCCTTTTTTAGCAAACGAGAAGCCAGAGTCGGCGGCGGTGGCGGAAATTCTGGGATTGGGAATTTGGGGATTGGGATTTAAATTTCAGGATTTGGATTGGGAATTTGAGGAATTTTTGGAATTTGGGATGGATTGGGCAGCTGAATTTGGCTAAAAAAATCCCAAAAAATGGTTAAAAAATCAGATTTTTTTTTCCAATTTTCAGGAATTTTTTGGGAATTTTTGGCTCTTTTGGGTTGGCAATTTTAGGTGGGATAAGAAACTGAATTTTGAGGGAATTTTTGCCGATTTTTTGTGGATTTTTCCCCTTTTTAGCCAACGAGAAGCCGGAGTTGGCGATGGCGGAAATTCTGGGATTGGGAATTTTGGGATTGAGAATTTTGGGATTGGGATTAAAATTTCAGGATTTGAATTGGGAATTTGAGGAATTCAGGGAATTTAGGGATCGGTTGGGCAGCTGAATTTGGCTAAAAAAATCCCAAAAAATTGTTAAAAAATAGGAATTTTTGGGGAATTTTCAGGAATTTTGGGGAATTTTTAGGAATTTTTGGTTGGGAATTTTAGGTGGGATAAGAAACTGAATTTTGAGGGAATTTTTGCCGATTTTTTGTGGATTTTTCCCCTTTTTCAGCCAACGAGAAGCCGGAGTCGGCGGCGGCGGCGGCGTCGCGTCTGAGCGCGTCCAGCTCCAGCTCGGACTCGAGCAGCTCTTCCTCCTCCTCCTCCTCCTCGGACACCAGCGACTCGGATTCCGCCTGAACTTCCCCCCAGATCCCTGCAAAAAACACAAAAAAACCCTGGCAAAAAAACTGAAGAATTCCCGGGAAAAAACGTAAAAAAATCGGGGGGAAAATGTAAAAATTTGGGGGAAAAAATGGGATTTTGGGGGGTGAAAATGGGATTTTTTTGGGTGAAAATGGGATTTTTTTGGGAGGGGGAAAAGGGAGGGAATGGAGAATTGGAGGGGGAATTCCTGGAGAAATTCCCAGAAAAAATTCCTGGAAAAAATAAAAAAATTTGGGAAAAAAATGGGATTTTTTTGGGGTAAATAAGGGAGGGAATGGAGAATTGGGGGTGGAATTCCTGGAGAAATTCCCAGAAAAAAATTCCTGGAAAAAAAGTGGAAATTTTGGGAAAAAAAAAGTAAAATTTTGGGGGGAAAAATTTGGGAAAAAATGGGATTGAGGTGGAATTCCTGGAGAAATTCCCAGAAAAAATTCCTGGAAAAAACCTGAAAAATTCCTGGAGAAAAATGTAAAAAATTGGGAAAGAAATGTGAAAAAAATGGGATTTTTTGGGGTAAAAATGGGATTTTTTGGGGGGAGGGAATGGAGAATTGGAGGTGAAATTCCTGGAAAGAATTCCCAGAAAAAATTCCAGGAGAAAATGTAAAAATTAGGGAAAATTTGGGGGAAAAATGGAAAAATTCTGGGGAAAAATAATGGGATTTTTGGGGAAAAATAATGGGATTTTTTTGGGGAATTTTTGGAGGGGAAAATGGAGGGATTGAGGTGGAATTCCTGGATAAAATTCCCAGAAAAAATTCTGGAAAAAAAATATAAAATTTGGGAAAAAATGGGATTTTTTGGAGGGCAAAAATGGGAATTTTTAGGGGGGAAATGGGAGGGGTTGAGGTAAAATTCCTGGGGAAAATTCCTTTTAAAAATCAGTTTTAAAGTATGAAAAAACAGGAAAAGAGGCAAAAAAAATTCCATAATTTGGGAAAAAAAAGGATTTTTTACTTGGGGATTTTTAAGGGGGAAATCCTAAAAAAAATCCTTAAAAAATCCTTTAAAAATATTTAAGAATTCCTTAAAAATTGCTTGAAAAACCTGCTAAAATTCCTTTACAAAATGCTAAAAAAAACCTTAAAAAATCAAATGTAAAGTAAAAAAGAAATTTCAAAAAAGGCAGAAAAAATCCAAAATTTGGGACAAAAAATTGAATTTTTTCCCCCTTTTTTCCTTAAAAACATAAAATTTTCTTCCCTTTTATTTCCCCTAAAAATTAAATTTATTTTTCCCTAAAAATTGGAATTTTTCCTTTTTTTTCCCACTAAAAAATAAAATTTTGTTCCCTTTTATTTTCCCCTAAAAATTGGGGCTTTTTTCCCCTAAAAATTAAAATTTTCTTCTCTTTTATTTCCCTTAAAAATTGAATTTTTTTACCCTAAAATTTCCATTTTTTCCCATTTTCCCAGTTTTTTCCACACAAAATCCAAATTAATTTCATTTCTGGGAAAATTTAATTTATTTTCTGGGAAAATTCCACCAAAATCTCCAGGAATAAAAAAATAAAATTAATTCAAAAAATAAATTAAATTTAAAAGGGGTTTGGGGGGAATTTTTTAATGTTAAAATTTTTTATTTTATTCCTTTTTTTTTTCTTTTTTTTTTTCTGATTTTTGGGGGGTTTTATTTTGCTTTTTTTGGGGGTTTTTCCCAATTTTTTCCCATTTTTCCTTCTCCTCTTTCCCATTCCCTTTTTGCCCTTTTAGGATTTCGTGGTTTTGGGATTTTTTTTTTTTTCCTAGAAAAAAGAAGAAAAAAAAAATGACAAAAAAAAAGTGGAAAAAAAAGAGAAAAAAAAAATCCTTTGGAATTCTTGGATGGTGTAAATAAAGAAAATATTATTCCAGTCTGGTTGTGGTTTTTTGGGGGAAAAAATTGGAATTTTTTGGGGTTTTGGGTGAATTTATTGGGACTTTTTGGGGAATTTTCGGGGGATTTTTGAGGCTTTAAAATTATTTTTCTGGGACTTCTGGGGGGTTTTGGGATTTGGGATTTTTAGGGATTTTTAGAAGATTTTTTAATGGATTTTTTGGGAATTTTGGAGAATATTTTGGAGACTTTATTGGGGATTTTTGGAGAATTTTTTAGGAATTTTTGGGGAGATTAATGGGATTTTGGGGGGTCTTTTAGGAATTTTTAGGTGGTTTTGGGGGAGGTTTAGGGGGATTTAAGTGGGGTTTTTGGGATATTTTAGAGTGTTTGGGGGGAATTTTGTGCCATTTTTTGGGATTTTAGGGTAATTTTTTAATGGGATTTTGGGGACTTTTTTGATGATTTTTGGAGGATTTTTCTGCAATTTTTCTCACATTTTCTGGGTATTTCGGCATTTGGGATTTTTCTGAGATTTTCGGGGTTTTTTGGGGGAGGGATTTTTCTGAGATTTTTTTTCGGTTTTTCTCGGATTTTTTTATGGATTCGGGGAATTTGGGCATTTTTGGGATCATCCCACGGGAAAACTTCCCCCTCCCCAAACCCTTAAACAAGCCAGGAAAAAAAATCAACCAATCACAGGGCGCGCTGTAAGCATCAGCCAATCAGGGTGCGCGACGCCGATGACTCAGCAGTTGCCGGGCAGATCCGCAGCTCCCAGCGCTGCCCGCGGAGCCGGGTGGGGAATTTGGGGAGGAAGAGGAGGAGGAGGAGGAGGAGGAAGGGGAGGAGGAGGAAGGGGCGGGATTAGAAAGGAGAAGGAGGGAGGAGGAGGAACCGAGAAAAAGATGACGAAGAGAGGAAGAGGAGGGAGGAAGAAGGAGGAGGAATCGCGCCGTTCACCCGCCCCGCCCCGAGGCGGAGGAGGAGGAGGAGCAACCAGAAAGAAGAGGAAGGACAGAGGAAGAGGACCGGCCGAAAGAGGGCGAACCGAAGAGAATTAATCTAATTCATAATTTAAAAATATTATACAAGTTTTAAATCGATAAATTAGTATTATAATAAATCTGCCTATAATGTAACTTAGGTTTACATAATTTTACTAGAATTTCAATAGTAGTAAATAATTTCCTTCATTCCAGTGTTAATAAAATTGTGTTTCAAAAGCGGAGCGGGACAATGGGATCCGAACAAAAAATTCCAGCGATTCCGAGAACCGGGACCCCCCCCTAAATCGGGGGCAGGGTGAGGGCCAGCAGCGGCAGCAGCCGGGGGAGGCTCCGCGCTCCGTCCGTGGCGCTCCGGGCACACCGGGCAGGGTCGGTGCCGCTCCCAGGAACGCGGATCCGAACTGGGGGCACCGGGATCGGGGGAGCAGCACCCCAAAAAGCGCTCAGCCAATGGGAGAGCGGAGTTTAATGAGGCCGGGTAGAGGGTGTTGGCGGGGAGAGGGTTAATAAATTGAGTTCCCCAAGAAATTCTGACCAATCAGAAAAAGGAGCGGAAATGAGTCATCAGTTGCTGGGTAGAGGGTCTGGAAATCGGGCTCCAAACTGACCGGCCAATTAGAGAGCGCAAAAATCACTTCGGCCAATTAAAGAGAGGCCAAAAAAAACCCCAACCAATGAAAGCGCTGCCAGAAACCACGCCCGACCAATCAGGGAGCGCGTCCCTCATGACCCCGCGCCGCTCCGGGCTGGTTCCCGCAGTGGAGCGCGGTTGGTTCGGGGCGGCGGTCGCTGGCCATGGGGCTCGGGGCGGCAGCCGGGGCCCTGCTGGTGGCACTGGGGGTGCTGGGAGCCCCCCCGGGTGCGGGCGCGGAGCTCTCGGGTGAGCGGGGGGCGGGAGGCGCTGGGCCCGGGGGGAGAAGGGGGAAAAGGGGGCGAAGGGGGGAGCCCGGGATGGAGGCGGAGGAGGAGGGGACCCCCCAAAGGGAGAGCGGGAGGGGCTGAGGGGTGGGGGGGAGGGGAGGGAGGGGTGGGAGAGGGTGGGGAAGGGGGAAAAGGGGGAAAAGGGGAGGGGGGACCCCAAACTGAGCGGGAGGGGGGCTGGGGATTGGGGGATTAGTGGGAAAATGGGGAAATGGGAGCCCAAAAGTGATTGGGGAGCGGGCGGAGGTGGGAGGGGAGAGGATGAGGAAGGGGAAATGGGGGAAGGGCGGCAGAGAGGAAGCGGCAGCGCGGGCAGGAGGGTCCCATGGCGGCCGTGGGGCACAGGGGGTGCGGAGTGGGGATCCGGGGTGGGCCCGGAGCTCTGGGGGTGCTGCTGGGGGTGCTGGGGGGCACTGCTGAGCTGTGTGCTGCACTCACAGGGGTGCTCCAGGAGATGTTTCAGGGCGAGTGTTACTTCACTAACGGCACGGAGAAGGTGAGGTACGTGCTGAGGTACATCTACAACCGGCAGACGTGGGCAATGTTCGACAGCGACGTGGGGCACTTCGTGGGGTTCACCCCCTTTGGGGAGAGGAGTGCCAAGTACTGGAACAGCGACCCGGCTGAACTGGAGTACAGACGAAATGAGGTGGACAGGTACTGCCGGCACAACTACGCGATTGTTGCCCCGTTCACCGTGGAGCGCCGAGGTGAGCGCGGGGCAGAGCGTGTCCCCTCGGGCCCTGCCCTGCCAGTGACCATCCCAGTCAATCCCAGTCCTTTCCAGTCCCTTCCAGTATATTCCCAGTCCCTCCCAGACCGTTCCAAATCGATCACAGTCCATTCCCAATTTCTTCCCGTCCCTCCCAGTCCATTCCCATTTCGTCCCAATCCATTCCCAGTGCATCCCAAGTCCCTCCCAGTCTATTCCCAGTCCATTTCCAGTTCTCTCTCCGACTTCCACCCTCTCTCCCAGTGCCGAGTTCTCCTTCCATCTTTCTCAGTGCCACTCCAGGCCATTCCCAGTGCCTCCCAGTCCATCCCACTTCCACCCAGCCCCTCCAACTCAATTCCCAGTCTATTCCCAGTTCACTCTCAGACCTCCACCCTCTCTGCCAGTATCCCCCATCCCCTCCCACCTCTCTCAGTGCCGCCCCAATTCCTCCCAGTCTATTCCAGTCGCTCCCAGTCTCTCGTAGTTCTTTCCCAGTCCATCCCAGTTCATTCCCAGACACGTCTTCTGCATTCCCAGTGCCATCCACTCATATTCAGCCCATTCCCAGTCCATTCCCCATCCCTCCGAGTTCATTCCCAGTGCCTCCCAGTCCCTCCAATTGTATTCCCAGTCCATCAAATCCATCACAGTCCCTCCCAGCCCGTTTCCATTCCATCCCAGTTCATTTCCAATCAGCCCCAGTCCCTCCCAGCGCCCCTCCGCGCGTCCATTTCAGCGACGCGTGAAGCTGACGCTTCTCAGCCAATCAGATCGCGTCTCTTGAAAAGTCACCTGTTGCCAGGCAGACCCTCAGCGCCGAGTGCCCCGCGCTGGACTCGGCCTCCCAGCGCCGCGCCCTTCATTCCCAGTTCCTCCCAGTGCCACCAAAATCCCTCCCAGTGCCATCCCAGTCCCTCCCAGACCATCTCCATTTCCTCACCAGTCCCTCCCAGTGCATTTCCAGTCTGTTCCCAGTTCATTCCCAGCTCACTCTCAGACCTCCACCCTCTCTCCCACTTCCCCCTATTTCCTTCCATCTCTCCCTGTGCAAACCCAATAAATCCCAGTCCCTCCCAGTCCACCCCAGCTCATTCCCAGTCCCCTCGAGTCCTTCAGAATCTCATCCAGCCCGTCCAAGTTAATTCCCTGTTCATTCCCAGACCTCCACCCTCTTTCCCAGTGCCCGGCATCCCTTCCCACCTCTCTCCGTACCACCCAAGTCCCTCCCTGTCTATTCCCAGTGTATTCCAGTATATTGCAAATCCATCCCAGTCCTTCCCAGTCTATTTCCAGTCTCCCCCAGTGCCATTTCCTGTCCCTCCAACGCCCTCCAAGCTAATTCCCAGTTGATTTCCAGTTCATTCCCAGTTCATTGCCAGAACTCCATGCTCACTCCCAGTACCCCCCAACCACATTCACCTATCCCAGACCTTCCGAATCCACACCACTCCATTCCAATCCATTCCCAGTTCATCCCATCCCATTCCCAGTCCATTCCGACTCCATTCCAGTCCCTCCCAGTCTATTTCAGTCATTCACAGTCCATCTCCAGTCTCTCCCAATGGCTCCCAGTGCATGCCCAGTTCCCTCCAGTCCATCCTAATCCATTCAACGCCTCATCCAGTCCCTCCCAGTCCATTCCCAGTCCCTCCCCAGCCCAGCCCAGCCCTCCCCTCTCTCTCCCAGTGCCCCCCAGCTGATCCCAGTGTGTCCCTGCTCTCTCTCTCTCTCTCTCTGTCTCTGCCAGTGCCTCCCAGCGTGTCCATCTCGCTGGTGCCCCCCTCGAGCTCCCAGCCCGGCCCCGGCCGCCTGCTCTGCTCCGTGATGGATTTCTACCCCGCTGCCATCCAGGTGAGGTGGTTCCAGGGCCAGCAGGAGCTGTCGGAGCACGTGGTGGCCACGGACGTGGTGGCCAACGGGGACTGGACCTACCAGCTGCTGGTGCTGCTGGAAACGCCGCCCCGGCGCGGGCTGAGCTACAGCTGCCAGGTGGAGCACGTCAGCCTGGAGCAGCCCCTGAGGCGGCACTGGGGTACGGGGGAGCCCCTGGGGGCGCTGGCAGAGGCGCTGGGCTGTGCTGGGAGGCACTGGGAGGGAGCTGGAGAGAGCCGGGCTGGGAGTGGGAGAGGGGCTGGGGGCTGGGCAAGGGCTGGGCAGGGGTTTGGGGGGTGCTGGGGAGGGTGGGATGGGCTTGAGGGGGTGCTGGTGGGCACTGGGAGGGAGTTTGGGGGCTCTGGGAGTGACTGGGAGGGAGTTTGGGGGCTCTGGGAGTGACTGGGAGAGAGTTTGGG
The DNA here is from genome assembly GCF_027887145.1 of Ammospiza caudacuta. Lineage (NCBI taxonomy): Eukaryota > Metazoa > Chordata > Aves > Passeriformes > Passerellidae > Ammospiza > Ammospiza caudacuta. Next base: position 981,001 of record NC_080625.1, on the reverse strand, counting down.
GGCGCTGGGTGTGACTGGGAGGGAGTTTGGGGGTGCTGGGTGTGACTGGGAGGGAGTTTGGGGGCTCTGGGTGTGACTGGGAGGGAGTTTGGGGCTCCTGGGGCGCTGGGGGACAACTGGGAGGGGGCTGTGGGATGCCGAGAGGGACGGGAGGGGCTTTGGTGGCTCCTGTTGAGGCCCAAAAGGGATCGGGGGGAGGTTTCAGACGGTCCCGGCTGGGCCGGGGGCCACAGGGAGGGCGCCGGGAGGGGCCGGGGGTGTCGGCGAGAGGTTTTGGGGGCGCTGAGCCCTGCGGACCCCCCAGAGATGCCGCCGGACGCCGGCCGCAGCAAGATGCTGACGGGCATCGGGGGCTTGGTCTTGGGCTCGGTCTTCCTGGCGCTGGGGCTCGGCTTCTACGTGCGCAAGAAGGTGAGGGCGGGTGCCGGGGGCGGCGTGGCCGCCGTGGCGGAGCCCCGTGCGCGCTCCCGCCGGGGCCCCCGGCCCGGTGTCACCCCCTTTTCTCTGCCCACAGAGCTCCTGAGGCGGCGGCGGCCGCAGCCCCTCCCCGCGGGCTCGGGCCCGGCCGGGACCCCCCGCTCCGTCCCCGCTCCGCTGATCCCGGGGGGGTCCCGTGTCCCCCCCAGCGCCGCTGGCGCTCTGCCCCCGCCCAGTGCCCGCTGCCGGCGCTCCCAATAAAGCTTCCCAGCTGGGCCCGGGGCCGTTTGTTGGGGGGCGCTGGGGAGGGGTCTGGGGGGGCGGGGGGCGATGGGACGGATTTGGGCAAAGGGAGGGGGAGAAAGGGTGGGGGCTGGGCCCGGGGGGAGCGGGAGGAGGAGGAGGAGGAAGAAGAAGATGCGGGGGAAGGGCCGGGGAGAGGACCAGGAGGTGGAGGCGGGATATTTAAGGAGGAGCCGGGGTTAGGAGGAACCGGAAAATAGACAAGAGGAAGAGAAGGAAGAGCAGTAGTACCAGAACCCCGCGGCTTCCGCGCCCACGGCAGAGCCGCAGCCCCCCCCGACCCCGTCAGCATCGCCCCCTCCCCACATCCCGCAGTGAGCGGAGAGGTGGAGGTCCGGCCTTCTTCGGAATCTTGAAATAATTTAATATACCAAATAATTTTAATGTTATTCATCATTTTAGTATTATATGAACATATGAAAATGTCCCCAGAATTTAAAACTATAAGATTTTTATATTATATTATATTATATTATTAATACTACTTAATTTCCCTTACCCCTTGTCAATAAAATTGAGTTTCTAAAGGGGAGCGGAATAAAGTGATCCGAACATAAAACCCTGAACGAGCTCAGTAACCCAAAAATGGGGTTAAATATAAAATAAGCGGCTCTGATTGGCTGGTCCACCACAGCCCGCCCCTCTCCATCACCGCCCCCAGCCGCCCAGCCCCTCAAGGTTTCCCCTCCCCGAAAAACCCCCAGCCCGGGGCTGCAGCGCCCCGGAAATGCCTCAGCCAATGGCAGCGCAGGCAGGAGGTGGCGCAGCCAATCAGAGCTCCGAGCGTTAGATTGCCTCATCGGTTGCCGGGCAGAGCCCGTGGGCGATCGCTCCCCAGAAGAGGGAAGGATGAGGACGAGGGAGGAGGGGTCGCTGCCCGCGGATGCCGCCGTGCCCCGGTGCGGGAACAGCTCCGTGCGCGGCTCCTGCTCCATCCGCCGAGGGAGGATCGGCGCTCGATACTCCCGGGTGAACCCCGGGGTCAGAGACCCCCGTGTTGGTCACACACTTCGTCATGGTGCTCCACATCTTCCTGGCTTCCCCCGTGCACCGGGATGAAGGCCGGAGGATCCCGCTGCTTCTCTTGCTGCTGATCCTCTTCTTCATCTCCCCCTCCACTTCCTCTCGCCTCTCCTCCCCCGATTCCATCGCTCCTCCCGCTCCTCCCCCTTCCTAATCCCGCCTACTTCCCCCCGTCTCACCCTCGTTCCCCGCTCCTTCCTCATCTTCCTCCTCCTCCCGCTCCCCCCGGGCCCAGCCCCCACCCTTTCTCCCCCTCCCTTTGCCCAAATCCGTCCCATCGCCCCCCGCCCCCCCAGACCCCTCCCCAGCGCCCCCCAACAAACGGCCCCGGGCCCAGCTGGGAAGCTTTATTGGGAGCGCCGGCAGCGGGCACTGGGCGGGGGCAGAGCGCCAGCGGCGCTGGGGGGGGACACGGGACCCCCCCGGGATCAGCGGAGCGGGGACGGAGCGGGGGGTCCCGGCCGGGCCCGAGCTCATGGGGAGGGGCTGCGGCCGCCGCCGCCTCAGGAGCTCTGTGGGCAGAGAAAAGGGGGTGACACCGGGCCGGGGGCCCCGGCGGGAGCGCGCACGGGGCTCCGCCACGGCGGCCACGCCGCCCCCGGCACCCGCCCTCACCTTCTTGCGCACGTAGAAGCCGAGCCCCAGCGCCAGGAAGACCGAGCCCAAGACCAAGCCCCCGATGCCCGTCAGCATCTTGCTGCGGCCGGCGTCCGGTGGCATCTCTGGGGGGTCCGCAGGGCTCAGCGCCCCAAAAACCTCTCGGCGACACCCCCAGCCCCTCCCAGCGCCCTCCCTGTGGCCCCCGGCCCGGCCAGGACCCCCTGAAACCTCCCCCCGATCCCTTTTGGGCCTCAACAGGAGCCACCAAAGCCCCTCCCGTCCCTCTCGGCATCCCACAGCCCCCTCCCAGTTGCCCCCAGCGCCCCAGGACCCCCAAACTCCCTCCCAGTCACACCCAGCGCCCCCAAAATCCCTCCCAGTCACACCCGGGACCCCCAAACTCCCTCCCAGTCACACCCAGCACCCCCAAACTCCCTCCCAGTGCCCACCAGCACCCCCCCAACCCCATCCCATCCTCCCCAGCACCCCCAAACCCCTGCCCAGCCCTTGCCCAGCCCCCAGCCCCTCTCCCCCTCCCAGCCCGGCTCTCTCCAGCTCCCTCCCAGTGCCTCCCAGCACAGCCCAGCGCCTCTGCCAGCGCCCCCAGGGGCTCCCCCGTACCCCAGTGCCGCCTCAGCGGCTGCTCCAGGCTGACGTGCTCCACCTGGCAGCTGTAGCTCAGCCCGCGCCGGGGCGGCGTTTCCAGCAGCACCAGCAGCTGGTAGGTCCAGTCCCCGTTGGCCACCACGTCCGTGGCCACCACGTGCTCCGACAGCTCCTGCTGGCCCTGGAACCACCTCACCTGGATGGCAGCGGGGTAGAAATCCATCACGGAGCAGAGCAGGCGGCCGGGGCCGGGCTGGGAGCTCGAGGGGGGCACCAGCGAGATGGACACGCTGGGAGGCACTGGCAGAGACAGAGAGAGAGAGAGAGAGAGCGGGGACACACTGGGATCAGCTGGGGGGCCCTGGGAGAGAGAGGGGAGGGCTGGGCTGGGCTGGGGAGGGACTGGGAATGGACTGGGGGGGACTGGGATGGACAGGGAGGAACTGGGAATGGAATGGGGGGACTGGGATTCGACTGGTAGAGATTGGGAATGGAATGGAATGGATTGGGAAGGGAATGGGATGAACGGGGTATGGATTGGGAGGGAGTGGTGTGGATTGGAAAGGTCTGGGAGAGGTAAATGTGGTTGGGAGTACTGGGAGTGAGCATGGAGGTCTGTCAATGAACCGGGAATGAACTGGAAATCAACTGGGAATTAGTTTTGAGAGAGTTGGAAGGACTGGGAATAGCATTGGGAGGCACTGGGATGGACTGGGAATATACTGGGAGGCACTGGGAATAGACTGGGATAGACATGGGTGGTACTGAGAGAAGTGAGAGGGGATGAGGGGTACTGAGTGGAGGGTGGAGGTCTGGAAATAAATTGGGAATGAACTGGATATAGACTGGGAATCGATTTGGAGGGTCTGGATGAGACTGGGAAGGACTGGGAGGGACTGGGAATGAACTGGAGTGGACTGGAAGGGATTGGGATTTATTGGGTTGGCACTGAGAGAGATGGGAGGGAATGGGGGGAACTGGGAGAGAGGGTGGAGGTCTGAGAATGACCTGGGAATGAACTGGGAACAGACTGGAAACGGACTGGGAGGGTCTGGGTAGGAAATGGAGATGGTCTGGGAGGGACTGGGATGGCACTGGGAGGGATTTTGGTGGCACTGGGAGGAACTGGGAATGAAGCGCGCGGCGCTGGGAGGCCGAGTCCAGCGCGGGGCGCTCGGCGCTGAGGGTCTGCCTGGCAACAGTTGAGTCATCAGAGAGTCGCGCTCCGATTGGCTGAGAAGCGTCAGCTTCACGCGTCGCTGAAATGGACTCGCGGGGGGAGGCACTGGGAGGGACTGGGGCTTACTGGAAATGGAGTGGGATGGAATGGAAACGGACTGGGAATGGACTGGGAGGGACTTGATGAACTGGGAATACACTCGGAGGGACTGGGAGGCACTGGGAATGAACAGGGAGGGATGGGGAAAGGACTGGGAATCGGCTGAGTATGAGAGGGATGGCACTGGGATGGGACAAGGCGGGACTGGGAGTGAACTGGGATGGACTGGGAAAGTACTAGGAGCGACTGGGATATACTGGGAATAGACTGGGAGGAACTGGGATGGCACTGAGAGAGGTGGGAGGGCATGGTGGTTACTCTGAGAGTGCACGAAGATCTGGAGTGAACTGGGAATGAACTGGAAATAAACTGGGATTTGAGTTGGAGAGGCTGGGTGGGACTGGGAGGCACTGGGAGGTACTGAAGTGGCACTGAGAAAGATGGGAGGGGTACTCGGCAAAGGGAGAGAGGAATGGACGTCGGAGAGTGAACTGGGAATGAACTGGGAATAGACTGGGAGTCACTGGGATGGACTGGGATGAAGTCGGAATAGAATGGAAGGGACTGGGAATGGACTGGAGGGCTTGACAGGAAGTGGAAGAACACTGGGATGAACTGGGAATCGACTGGGGTGGACTGGGAGGGGACTGGGAGGGTCTGGGAATATACTGGAAGGGACTGGAATGGACTGGGATTGACTGGGATGGTCACTGGCAGGGCAGGGCCCGAGGGGACACGCTCTGCCCCGCGCTCACCTCGGCGCTCCGTGATGAACGGGCGGGACACCTCGTAGTTGTGCCGGCAGAACGTGTCCACCGCAGCCCGGATGTACTCCATCCTTGCCGGGTCGCTGTTCCAGTACTTGGCATTCATCTCCCCCAAGGGGGTGAACCCCACGTAGTGCCCCACGTCGCTGTCGAACATCAGGAACTGCTCCCGGTTGTAGATGTACCTCTCCACGAACCTCACCTTCTCCGTGCCGTTAATGAAGTGACACTCGGATGATCCCATGAACTGGAGCACCCCTGTGAGTGCAGCACACAGCTCAGCGGTGCCCCCCCAGCACCCCCAGCAGCACCCCCAGAGCTCCGGGGCCCACCCCGGATCCCCACTCCGCACCCCCTGTGCCCCACGGCCGCCATGGGACCCTCCTGCCCGCGCTGCCGCTTCCTCTTTGCCGCCCTTCCCCCATTTCCCCTTCCTCATCCTCTCCCCTCCCACCTCCGCCCGCTCCCCAAATCACTTTCGGGCTCCCATTTCCCCATTTCCCACTAATCCCCCAATCCCCAGCCCCCCTCCCGCTCAGTTTTGGGGTCCCCCCTCCCCTTTTCCCCCTTCCCCACCCTCTCCCACCCCTCCCTCCCCTCCCCCCCACCCCTCAGCCCCTCCCGCTCTCCCTTTGGGGGGTCCCCTCCTCCTCCCCCTCCATTCCGGGCTCCCCCCTTCGCCCCCTTTTCCCCCTTCTCCCCCCCGGGCCCAGCGCCTCCCGCCCCCCGCTCACCCGAGAGCTCCGCGCCCGCACCCGGGGGGGCTCCCAGCACCCCCAGTGCCACCAGCAGGGCCCCGGCTGCCGCCCCGAGCCCCATGGCCAGCGACCGCCGCCCCGAACCAACCGCGCTCCACTGCGGGAACCAGCCCGGAGCGGCGCGGGGTCATGAGGGACGCGCTCCCTGATTGGTCGGGCGTGGTTTTTGGCCGCGCTTTCATTGGTTGGGGTTTTTTTTGGCCTCTCTTTAATTGGCCGAAGTGATTTTTGCGCTCTCTAATTGGCCGGTGCGTTTGGAGCCCGATTTTCAGACCCTCTACCCAGCAACTGATGACTCATTTCCGCTCTTTTTTCCGATTCGCCAGAATTTCTTAGGGAGCTCAATTTATTAACCCTCTACCCGCCAACACCCTCTACCCGGCCTCATTAAACTCCGCTCTCCCATTGGCTGAGCGCTTTTTGGGGTGCTGCTCCCCCGTTCCCGGTGCCCCCAGTTCGGATCCGCGTTCCTGGGAGCGGCACCGACCCTGCCCGGTGTGCCCGGAGCGCCACGGACGGAGCGCGGAGCCTCCCCCGGCTGCTGCCGCTGCTGGCCCTGACTCTCAATTCTGGGGGTCGAATGTGAGGTTTTGGGAGGGGTCTCACGGATTTGGGGTTCTTTGGAATTTGGGGAATTCTGGGAATTAAGGGGTGAAAGGGATCAATCCAAATTTTTTGCAATTTTTGGGGTGATTTTTTTTTAGTTATTTTTCGGGATTTTGGCGGGGGGGGGGGGTCGTGGTTTTTTCGCCCCTTTTTCACGGTTTTAGGGGGTTGACTGTGGTCGAATTCATCTTTTTCCATGATGTTGGGTCTCTGGAAGTGCCTAAATCCCCTTGTCCATGGGATTTTGGAGGGTTTGGCGTGGCCAGACCCCCCTGTACCCAAAATTTGGAGTGTCTGGGAGTGACTTAAACCCCCCTGTACACATAATTTTAGGAACTGAATCTTCCCAAATCCGCTTTTCCCGCGGATTTTGGGGGTCTGGATGTTCCTAAACCCCGTCGTCCCCGGGATTTTGGGGATCTGGCAGTGCCCAAACCCCCCTGTACCCAAAATTTGGGGGGATCTGGGAGTGCTCAAACCCCCCTGTACCCGAAATCTGGGGAACTCAGCGTTCCCAAATCCTCTTTTTTTCCCGATTTCGGGGGTATGTAAGTGCCCAAACCCCCTTGTCTCCGGGATTTTGGGGATCTGGGAGTGCCCAAACCCCCCTGTACCTAAATTTTAGGGGAACTCAACGTTCCCAAATCCTCTTTTGTAGGATTTTGGAGATCTGGATATTCGTAAACCCCCTTGTCCCCGGGATTTTGGGGATCTGGGAGTGCTCAAACCCCCCTGTACCCAAAATTTGGTGAAATGTAAGTTCCTAAATCCCTTTTTTGTCCAGGATTTTTGGGTCTCTGGAAGTGCCTAAATCCCTTTTTTCCAGGATTTTTGGAGTCTGTGAGTGCCTAAAACCCCCGTACCCAAAATTTGGGCAACTCGATGTTCCCAAATCCACTTTTCCCGGGGATTTTGGGGGTTCGGATGTTCCCAAACCCCCCTGACCCGGGGATTTTCGGGATCTGGGAGTGCTCAAACCCCCCTGTACCCAAAATTCGGGGGGATCTGGGAGTGCCCAAACCCCCTGTACACAAAATTTGTGGAACTGGGTTTTCTTACGTCCTCTTTTCCCGGAGTTTCGGTGCTCTGGAAGCGCCTAAAGCCCCTTGTCCCCGGGATTTGGGGAGGGCTGGACGTGGCCAGACCCTCCTTGTACACAAAATTTGGTAAAATGTAAGTGCCTAAATCCCTTTTTTTCCAGGATTTTTGGGTCTCTGGAAGTGCCTAAATCCCTTTTTTCCAGCATTTTTGGAGTCTGTGAGTGCCTAAAACCCCCGTACCCAAAATTTGGGGAACTCGATGTTCCCAAATCCATTTTTCCCGGGGATTTTGGGGGTTCGGATGTTCCCAAACCCCCCTGACCCGGGGATTTTCGGGATCTGGGAGTGCTCAAACCCCCCTGTACCCAAAACTGGGGAGGGGCTGGGAGTGCCCAAACCCCCCTGTACACAAAATTTGGGGAACTGGGTTTTCTCACATCCTCTTTTCCCGGAGTTTCGGTGCTCTGGAAGCGCCTAAATCCCCTTTTTCCCGGGATTTGGGGAGGGCTGGACGTGGCCAGACCCTCCTTGTACACAAAACTTGGTAAAATGTAAGTGCCTAAATCCCTTTTTTTCCAGGATTTTTGGGTCTCTGGAAGTGCCTAAATCCCTTTTTTCCAGGATTTTTGGAGTCTGTGAGTGCCTAAAACCCCCGTACCCAAAATTTGGGCAACTCGATGTTCCCAAATCCATTTTTCCCGGGGATTTTGGGGGTTCGGATGTTCCCAAACACCCCTGACCCGGGGATTTTGGGGATCTGGGAGTGCTCAAACCCCCCTGTACCCAAAATTCGGGAAGATCTGGGAGTGGCCAAACCCCCCTGTACACAAAATTTGTGGAACTGGGTTTTCTTACTTCCTCTTTTCCCGGAGTTTCGGTGCTCTGGAAGGGCCTAAACCCCCTTGTCCCCGGGATTTTGGGGATCTGGGAGTGCTCAAACCCCCTTGTACACAAAATGTGGTGAAATGGAAGTGCCTAAATCCCTATTTTCCATGATTTTTTGGTCCCTTCAAGTGCCTAAATCCCTTTTTTTTCCAGGATTTTTGGAGTCTAGGAGTGCCTAAACCCCCCGTACCTACAATCTGGAGAACTCAATGTTCCCAAATCCACTTTTCCCGGGGATTTTGGAGGTTCGGATGTTCCCAAACCCCCCTGACCCGGGGATTTTGGGGATCTGGGAGTGCTCAAACCCCCCTGTACCCAAAATTCGGGAAGATCTGGGAGTGCCCAAACCCCCTGTACACAAAATTTATGGAACTGGGTTTTATCACATCCTCTTTTCCCGGAGTTTCGGTGCTCTGGAAGGGCCTAAACCCCCTTGTCCCCGGGATTTTGGGGATCTGGGAGTGCTCAAACCCCCTTGTACAAAAACTGGGTGAGGCTGGTCGTGCGCAAACCCCCCTATACCCAAAATTTGGGGAACTGGAAGAGCCTAAATCCCCTTTTTTTCCAGAATTTAGGGGCTCTGGATGTTCCTAAACGCCCTTGTCCCCGGGATTTTGGGGATCTGGGTGTGTTCAAACCCCCCTGTACCCAAAATTTGGGGCGGGCTTGGAGTGCCCAAACCCGCCTGTACCCAAAATTTGGGGAACTGAAAATTCCCAATTCCTCTTTTCCCAGGATTTTGGGGCTCTGGATGCTCCTAAACCCCCTCGTCCCCGGGATTTTGGGGATCTGGGAGTGCCCAAACCCCCCTGGACCCAAAATTTGGGGAACAGAAAATTCCCAATTCCTCATTTTCCAGGATTTTGGGCGTCTCGATGTTCCTAAACCCCCTCGTCCCTGGGATTTTGGGGATCTGTGTGTGTTCAAACCCCCCTTTACACAAAATTTGGGGAACTGAAAATTCCCAATTCCTCTTTTCCCGGGATTTTGGGGCTCTGGATGTTCCTAAACCCCCTTGTCCCCGGGATTTTGAGGGGTCGGGGTGCCCAAAATCTCCCGGACGGGACCTGGTGAACTCCATGGGCTGCACACCGAAGGATTTCGCTGTTCTACATTTTCTTTTCTCTCCCTCCCTCTTCTCCTTATTTTCCCTTTTTTCCCCCAATTCCTCCCCAGCGCGTTTTGCTGCGGTTGTTTCAATAAATTTGCATTTGTTTGGATTTATCACTGCAAACCCCCCCGGGCCGTGTCGGGTTTGGCACTCTGAGATCCCCCAGGAACCGTCAGGGAACGCGGCCGGGAGGAGGGAGCGGGACAGAAACACAATGTCATTAACGAGGGGGCAAGGGAATTATTAGGAACTTTTAAAATTATTTAAAGATTATATAAATGTAAATTATAGAGATGTTTTCATATGTTAAATAAATTTTAGTAATACAAAATTAATATATTAATTATTAATAGAGTTATTAAAATTGAAGAATTATTATTATTATGTTATTTTAAAAATATTTAAAAGTATTAAATTTTTTAGTTATGAAATTAAGATTATTATTAAATAATTATTGGAAATTATTAAATTAATATATTTTAAATTCTGAAATAATTTATTAAAAATTATTATCTATAAGAATTTAAATAATAAAAATTTGATTAGTATTAGTTTTAGTAGTAGTAGTAGAATTAGAATTAGTATAAGTATTACTTTTACTATTGTTATTATTACTATTATTAGTAGTACAAATACTTTTATATTCATATATTAAATAAGATCCTATTAAAATTAAAAAGTATTAGTTATATTAAATAAATTAAAGGTTCTTAACAAGGGTTGAGCTCCCCCTCGGCGCTCACAGCGGGCGGGATGTGGGGAGGGGGCGATGCTGACGGGGCCGAGGGGGCCGGGGAAACCGCGGGGTTCTGGTGCTGCTGCTCTTCCTCCTCCTCCTCCTCCTCCTCCTCCTCCTCCTCCTCCTCCTCCTCCTCCCGCTCCCCCCGGGCCCAGCCCCCACCCTTTCTCCCCCTCCCTTTGCCCCAAATCCGTCCCATCGCCCCCCGCCCCCCCAGACCCCTCCCCATTGCCCCCCAACAAACGGCCCCGGGCCCAGCTGGGAAGCTTTATTGGGAGCGCCGGCAGCGGGCACTGGGCGGGGGCAGAGCGCCAGCGGCGCTGGGGGGGACACGGGACCCCCCCGGGATCAGCGGAGCGGGGACGGAGCGGGGGGTCCCGGCCGGGCCCGAGCCCGCGGGGAGGGGCTGCGGCCGCCGCCGCCTCAGGAGCTCTGTGGGCAGAGAAAAGGGGGTGACACCGGGCCGGGGGCCCCGGCGGGAGCGCGCACGGGGCTCCGCCACGGCGGCCACGCCGCCCCCGGCACCCGCCCTCACCTTCTTGCGCGCGTAGAAGCCGAGCCCCAGCGCCAGGAAGACCGAGCCCAAGACCAAGCCCCCGATGCCCGTCAGCATCTTGCTGCGGGCGGCGTCCGGCGGCATCTCTGGGGGGTCCGCAGGGCTCAGCGCCCCCAAAACCTCTCGCCGACACCCCCGGCCCCTCCCAGCGCCCTCCCTGTGGCCCCCGGCCCGGCCAGGACCCCCTGAAACCTCCCCCGATCCCTTTTGGGCCTCAACAGGAGCCACCAAAGCCCCTCCCGTCCCTCTCAGCATCCCACAGCCCCCTCCCAGTGTCCCACAGCGCCCCAGGACCCCCAAACTCCCTCCCAGTCACACCCAGCGCCCCCAAACTCCCTCCCAGTGCCCACCAGCACCCCCCAACCCCATCCCACCCTGCCCAGCACCCCCCAAACCCCTGCCCAGCCCTTGCCCAGCCCCCAGCCCCTCTCCCACTCCCAGCCCGGCTCTCTCCAGCTCCCTCCCAGTGGCTCCCAGCACAGCCCAGCGCCTCTGCCAGCGCCCCCAGGGGCTCCCCCGTACCCCAGTGCCGCCTCAGCGGCTGCTCCAGGCTGACGTGCTCCACCTGGCAGCTGTAGCTCAGCCCGCGCCGGGGCGGCGTTTCCAGCAGCACCAGCAGCTGGTAGGTCCAGTCCCCGTTGGCCACCACGTCGGTGGCCACCACGTGCTCCGACAGCTCCTGCTGGCCCTGGAACCACCTCACCTGGATGGCAGCGGGGTAGAAATCCATCACGGAGCAGAGCAGGCGGCCGGGGCCGGGCTGGGAGCTCGAGGGGGGCACCAGCGAGATGGACACGTTTGGGGGCACTGAGAGAGAGACGGGACAGAATGGGATCAGCTGGGGAACGCTGGGAGAGAGAGGGGCTGGACTGGGAGGGACTGGGAATAGACTGGGGGGGACTGGGATGGAGTTGAGTGGCACTGGGGGATGGGTTTGCGCGGGGAGAGATTGGAGGGAATGGGGGGAACTGGGAGAGAGGGTGGAGGTCTGAGAGTGAACTGGGAATGAACTGGGAACAGACTGGAAATGGACTGGGAGGGACTGGGGAGGAATTGGGGATGGTGTTGGAGGGACTGGGATGGCACTGGGAGGGATCTTGGTGGCACTGGGAGGAACTGGGAATGAAGCGCGCGGCGCTGGGAGGCCGAGTCCGGCGCGGGGCACTCGGCACTGCGGGTCTGCCTGGCAACAGATGTGTCAATAAAGTTGCGAGTTCTGATTGGCTGAAAAGCGTCACCGTTACGCGTCGCTGCAACGGACGCGTTGGGGGGCACTGGGATGGACTGGGGGGTCACTGAGGGGTACAAGAAGCCCCGGGGATGGGCACAAGGAGCGCTGAGGGCTCTGGGGCGATTCCCAGGGTGGTTTTGAGGGGCTGCAGGGTCACTGGCAGGGCAGGGTCCGAGGGGACACGCTCTGCCCCGCGCTCACCTCGGCGCTCGATGGTGAACGGGCGGAACATCTCGTAGTTGCGCTTGCAGAACGTGTCCGCCAGGCTCCTCATGTACCTCATGATAGCCGGGTGGCGGTTCAAGTGCTTGGCATTCACCACCCCAAAGGGGGTGTCACCCACGTAGCGCCCCACGTCGCTGTCGAACACCAGGAACTGCCGGCGGTTGTAGATGGCCCTCTCCACGAGCCTCACCTTCTCCGTGCCGTTAATGAAGTAACACTCGGTCTTTTGCATGAACTGGAACACCCCTGTGAGTGCAGGACACAGCTCAAGGGGTTCCACCTCTACACACCCCCCAGCAGCACCCCCAGAGCTCCGGGCCCACCCCGGATCCCCACTCCGCACCCCCTGTGCCCCACGGCCGCCATGGGACCCTCCTGCCCGCGCTGCCGCTTCCTCTTTGCCGCCCTTCCCCCATTTCCCCTTCCTCATCCTCTCCCCTCCCACCTCCTGCCGCTCCCCAAATCGCTTTTGGGCTCCCATTTTCCCTCTAATCCCCCAATTCACAACGTCCCTCGGCCTCACTTTTAGGGTTCCCCTCCCCTTTTCCCCCTTCTCCCGCCCTGGCCCAGCGCCTCCCGCCCCCCGCTCACCCGAGAGCTCCGCGCCCGCACCCGGGGGGGCTCCCAGCACCCCCAGTGCCACCAGCAGGGCCCCGGCTGCCGCCCCGAGCCCCATGGCCAGCGACCGCCGCCCCGAACCAACCGCGCTCAACTGCGAGAACCAATTGCCGTTTGGAGCCCCATTTCCAGACTCTCTACCCAGCAACTGATGACTCATTTCCACTCCTTTTTCTGATTGGCCAGAATTTCTTAGGGAGCTCAATTTTTGAACCCTCTACCCGGCAACTCATGACGCGCCATAAAGTCTCCGCGCCCATTGGCTGAGGGGTTTTTGGGGTGCTGCTCCCCCGATCCCCGTCCCCCCAGTTCGGATCCGCGTTCCTGGGAGCAGCACCGACCCTGCCCGGTGTGCCCGGAGCGCCATGGACGGAGCGCGGAGCCTCCCCCGGCTGCTGCCGCTGCTGGCCCTCACCCTGCCCCCGATTCTGGGGGTCCAAGGTGGGGTTTTGTGGGGGTACCGTATTTGGGGTTCGCTGGAATTTGGGTATTTTTGGGAGTTAAGGGGTTAAAGGCATCAATCCCAATTTTGGGGATTTTTTGGGGGTAATTTTTGGGATTTTTTTTTTTTTGGGGGGGGGGTTTATTTCGGGTTTTTTCTCCCCCTTTTCCCCCATTTTCAAGGGGTTGGGTGTGGCTGAATTCCTCTTTTCCCAGGATTTTGGAGGTCTGGATGTGCCTAAACCCCCTTGTCCCGGGATTTTGGGTTGTTGGCCTTGGCCAGACCCCCCTGTACACAAAATCTGGGGGGGCCGAGAGTGCCCAAACCCCCCTGTACCCAAAATTTGGGGAAATGGGAATTCCCAATTAGTCGTTTCGGGGGATTTGGGGGCTCTGGATGTTCCTAAACCCCCTTGTCCCCGGGATTTTGGGGGGGTTGGGCGTGGCCAGACCCCTCTGTTCAAAGGATTTTGGGGATCTGGGAGTGCCCAAACCCCCCTGTACACAGAATTTGGGGGGCCTTGGCCTTCCCAAATCCTCTTTTTCTGTGATTTATGGGATCTGGGAGTGTCTAAATCCCTTTTTTTCCAGGATTTTTGGGGTCTGGATGTGCCTAAACCCCCTTGTCGTGGGGATTTGGGGGGGACTGGGAGTGCCCAAACCCCCCTGTACACCGAATTTGGGGGGCCTTGGCATTCCCAAATCCTCTTTCTCTCTGATTTAGGGGATCTGGAAGTGCCTAAATCCCCTTTTTTCCAGGATTTTTGGGGTCTGGATGCGCCTAAACCCCCTTGTGGTGAGGATTTGGGGATCTGGGCGTGGCCAAACCCCCCTGTACACAAAATTTTGGGGGGGGCCGGAAGTGCCCAAACCCCCCTGTACCTAAAATATGAGGAACTGGGAGTTCCTAAATCCTCTTTTCCTCAGATTTTCAGGTTCTGGTTGTTCCTAAACCCCCTTGTCTAAGGGATTTGGGGGATCTGGGAATGCTCAAACCCCTCCTGTACCCAAAATTTTAGGAACTGAGAGTTCCCAATTCATCTTTTTCCAGGATTTTTGGGATTGGAAGTGCCTAAATCCCTTTATTTCCAGAATTTTGGAGGTCTAGAATTGCCTAAATCCCTTTTTTTTCCAGGATTTTTGGATTCTGGATGTTCCTAAACCCCCTTGTCCCCAGAATTTTGGGGATCTGGGAGTGCTCAAACCCTCTGTACCCAAAATTTTGGGAACTGGAAGTGCCTAAATCCCTTTATTTCCAGAATTTTGTGGCTCTGTAAGTGCCTAAATCCCTTTTTTCCCAGGATTTTTGGAGTCTGGAAGTTCCTAAATCCCCCTGTCCAAGGGATTTTGGGGATCTGGGCGTGGCCAAACCCTCCGTACCCAAAATTTGGGGAAGTGAGAGTTCCCAATTCATCTTTTTCCAGGATTTTTGGGATTCTGGAAGTGCCTAAATCCCTTTATTTCCAGGAGTTTTGGAGTCTGGATGTTCCTAAACCCCCTTGTCCCCAGAATTTTGGGGATCTGGGAGTGCTCAAACCCCCCCGTACCCAAAATTTGGGGAATTGAGAGTTCCCAATTCATATTTTCCAGGATTTTTGGGATTGGAAGTGCCTAAATCCCTTTATTTCCAGAATTTTGGAGGTCTAGAAGTGCCTAAATCCCTTTTTTTCCAGGATTTTTGGATTCTGGATGTTCCTAAACCCCCTTGTCCCCAGAATTTTGGGGATCTGGGAGTGCTCAAACCCTCTGTACCCAAAATTTTGGGAACTGGAAGTGCCTAAATCCCTTTATTTCCAGCATTTTGGAGGTCTGGAAGTGCCTAAATCCCTTTTTTCCAGGTTTTTTGGAGCCTAGATGTTCCTAAATCCCCTTGTTCCCGGGATTTTGGGGATCTGGCTGTGCCCAAACCCCCCGGTACCCAAAATTTTAGGAACTGAGTGTTCCCAATTCATCTTTTTCCAGGATTTTTGGAATTGGAAGTGCCTAAATCCCTTTATTTCCAGCATTTTGGAGGTCTAGAATTGCCTAAATCCCTTTTTTTCCCCAGGATTTTTGGAGTCTGGGAGTGCCCAAACCCCCCTGTACACAAAATTTTGGGAACTGGGAGTTCCTAAATCCTCTTTTCCCGTGATTTAGGGGACCTAGAAGTGCCTAAATCTCTTTTTTTCCAGGATTTTTGGAGTCTGGAAGTTCCTAAACCCCCTGTCCCCGGGATTTTGGGGATCTGGGCGTGGCCAAACCCCCTGCACCCAAAATTTTGGGAACTGGAAGTGCCTAAATCCCTTTATTTCCAGAATTTTTTGGTTCTGTAAGTGCCTAAATCTCCTTTTTTCCAGGATTTTTGGGCTCTGGATGTTCCTAAACCCCCTCGTCCCCGGGATTTTGGGGATCTGGGAGTGCTCAAACCCCCCTGTACCCAAAATTTGGGGAACTGGGAGTTCCTAAATCCTCTTTTCCCCGGATTTTTGGGGCGGGCCGAGCCCAAACTTCCTTTTTTTCCCCCAATTTTGGGGCTCTGGGGGTGCCTAAATCCCATTTTCCTGGGATTTTGTGCCCCCAAACCCAAATTTCCGGGGAATTTGGGGAGAAATTCCCAATTTTGGGGGGGATTTTGAGTAGAAATCCCCAAATTTCCTGGGATTTAAAAATAATTTCCATATTTTTTTCTGTGGATTTTGAGTAGAAATCCCCAATTTTTCTGGGATTTTGATCAAAAAGTCAAAATTTCCTAGGATTTTGAGTAGAAATTCCCAGTTTTCTTGGAATTTTGAGTGAAAATCTGCAATTTTCTGGGATTTTGAGAAGAAATCCCAATTTGCATGGTATTTCCCCCCATTTTAGGGGATTTTGAGAAAAAAATTCCCAAATTTTCCTGGAATTTTGAGCAGAAATCCCCAATTTTTCTGTGATTTTGAATAATAATTCCCAAATTTCCCAGGATTTTTGTAGATATCTCCAATTTCTTTTCTTGCATTTTAATAAAAATACCCAAATTTCCTGGCATTTTCCCCCAATTTCCCTGGGATTTTGATTGGAAATCCCCCAGATTTTCTTGGAATTTTGAGTAGAAATCTCAAATTTCCTTGGGAATTTTTCGTAATTTCCCTGGGATTTTGATAAAAAATCTCCAATTTTCCCCAAAATTTTCAGCAGAATTTCCCAGGATTTTCAGTAGAAATCCCCAAATTTCCTGGAATTTTGATCAAAAATCTCCAATTTCCCCAGGATTTTGAGCAGAAATCCCCCAAATTTCCCGAAGTTTTTCAGCAGGAATCTCCAATTTTCCTGGGATTTTGACTTTAAATCCTATTTTGTTTTTAAATTTTAAGTACAATTCCCAATTTTTCTAGGATTTTGACCAAAAAGCCCCAATTTTCCCAGGATTTTCCCTCAAATTTCTGTTATTTTGAGCAGAAATCCAAAATTCCCCAGGATTTTTAGCAGAAATCTCCAAAATTTTCATGGGATTTTCAGCAAAAAACTTCAATTTTCCTGGAATTTTGAACGGAAATCCTTTTTTTTTATTATTATTATTATTTTAAGAATGCCCAAATTTTCTGTGAATTTTGAGCAGAATTTCCCAATTTCCCAAAGATTTTGAGCGGAAATCCCCAATTTTCTTGGAATTCTGAATGGAAATCCCAAATTTTCCTGGGATTTTGAATGCAAATCCCCAATTTTTTTTTTTTTAAGAATTCCCAAATTTTCTGTGGATTTTGAGTGGAAATTCTCCAAATTTCTTGGGATTTTGAGCAGAAATCCCAAATTTTCCCGGAATTTAAGTAGAAATTCACAAATTTCCTGGGAATTTTTCGTAATTTTCCTGGGATTTTGATTGGAAATCCCCCAAATTTTCTTGGAATTTTGAGTTGAAATCTCCAATTTCCCTGGGAATTTTTAGTAATTTTCCTGGGATTTTGATCAAAAATCTCCAATTTTTTTCAAGTTTTTCAACAGAATTTCCCTGATTTTCCCAGGATTCTGAGTGAAAAATTCTGATTTTTTTTTTTCCTTCTTTCAAGTAGAAATACTGAATTTCCCTGGGAACTTTTCCTTATTTTCCTGGGATTTTGAGTGGAAATCCCCAAATTTTCCTGGAATTTTGAGCAGAAATCCCCAATTTGCCTGGGAATTTCTCGTGATTTTCCTTGGGATTTTGATCAAAAATCTCCAATTTCCCTGGGATTTTTTCATAATTTTCTTGTGATTTTGAGTCGAAATCCCCAATTTTCCCAGGATTTTGAGTAGAAAATTCCAATTTTTTTTTGTTTGCATTTTAAGTAGAAATCTCCAATTTCCCTGTGAATTTTTTCATAATTTTCCTGGGATTTTGAGTAGAAATCTCCAATTTCCTTGGAAATTTTTTGTAATTTTCCTGGGATTTTGATCAAAAATCTCCAATTTTGAATTTAAATTCCATTTTCTTTTATTTTTAACCAAATTCCCAATTTTTTCTCCATTTCCCAGTGCAGCACAGCATCATCCAGACCGAGTTCTACCAGCAGTCGCTGGAGCCGCCGTTCGACAGCTCCGAGTTCACGTTCGACTTCGACGGCGACGAGATTTTTGATCAAAAATCCTCAATTTCCCCCAGGATTTTGAGTGGAAATCCCAAATTTTCCTGGGATTTTGATTGGAAATCCCCAAATTTTCCTGGAATTTTGATCAGAAATCTCCAATTTTCCCAATATTTTCAGCAGAATTTCCCAGGATTTTTAGTGGAAATCCCCAGATTTTCCAGGAATTTTGATCAGGAATCTCCAATTTCCCTGGGAATTTTTCGTAATTTTCTTGTGATTTTGAGTCGAAATCCCCAAATTTCCTGGAATTTTGAGTGAAAAATTCTGATTTGTTTCCCTTGTTTTAAATAGAAATCTCCAATTTCCCTGTGAATTTTTTCATAATTTTCCTGGGATTTTGAGTAGAAATCTCCAATTTCCCCGGGAACTTTTTGCAATTTTCCTGGGATTTTGAGCAGAAAGTCTCAAATTTCCCAGGATTTTGAGCAGGAATCTCCAATTTTCATGGGATTTTCCCTATTTTTTAAAAAATTTGGTTTTGAGCAGAAATACCCAAAATTTTCCCTGGAATTTTGAGTAGAAATCTCCAATTTCCTTGGAAATTTTTCATAGTTTTCCTGGGATTTTGATCAAAAATCTCCAATTTCCCCAAGTTTTTCACCAAAATTTCACCGATTTTCTCGGGATTTTGAATGTAAACCCCAAATTTGTTTTAATTTAATTTTTTTTCCCCGTTTCCCAGTGCAGCACAGCATCATCCAGACCGAGTTCTACCAGCAGTCGCTGGAGCCGCCGTTCGACAGCTCCGAGTTCACGTTCGACTTCGACGGCGACGAGATTTTTGATCAAAAATCCTCAATTTCCCCCAGGATTTTGAGTGGAAATCCCAAATTTTCCTGGAATTTTGAGCAAAAATCTCCAAATTTTTTGGATTTTGAGTAGAAATCCCCAATTTTCCTGGCATTTCCCCCCATTTTTAAAATTTTGAGCAATCCTAAATTTTGAGAAATCCTAAATTTTCTGGGATTTTTAGCAGAAATCTCCAATTTTCTTGGGATTTTAAGCACAATTCCCCAATTTTCCTCAATTTTTCCTTCCAATTTCTGCGATTTTGAGCAGAAATCCCCCAAATTTTCTTGGAATTTTGAATGGAAATCTCCAATTTCCCTGGAAATTTTTCGCTGTTTTCTTGGGATTTTGATCAAAAATCTCCATTTTCCTCACAATTTAAAATATGAATCTCATTTTTTTTTTTTAAATTTTAACCAAAATCCCAATTTTTTCCCGATTTCCCAGTGCAGCACAGCATCATCCAGACCGAGTTCTACCAGAAGTCGCTGGAGCCGCCGTTCGACAGCTCCGAGTTCATGTTCGACTTCGACGGCGACGAGATTTTCCACGTGGAGCGGGAGGAGACCGTGTGGCGCCTGCCCGAGTTCCAGCAGTTCGCCTCCTTCGAGGCGCAGGGCGCGCTGCAGAACATCGCCATCGACAAGCAGAACCTCGAGAGCTCCATGAGGGCCTACAACAGCTCCAGGACCGACAGCGGTGAGCGCGGGGACGACGTTCCGGAAGGTTCCGGGAGGTTCTGGGGGAAATTCGGGAGGTTTTGGGGGGTTTGAGGTGGTTTTGGAAGGTTCTGAACCGATTTCAGGGGTTTTAACCAGTTGGATCCAACCCAATTCCAGAAGGTTCTTGGTGGGATTCCAAAATTTGGTGTCCCTCAAACCCAATCCCAGTTGGATCCAACCCAATTCTAGAAGGTTCTTGGTGGGAATCCAAAATTTCGTGTCCCTCAAACCCAACCCCAGTTGGTTCCACCTCAATCCCAGTTGTATCCAACCCAATTCCAGAAGGTTCCTGGTGGAAATCCAAATTTTGTGTCCTTCAAACCCAACCCCAGTTGGGTCTGACCCCAATTTCAGGAGATTTCAACCCAATCCCAGTTGGTTCCAACCCCAATTTTGGGGACATCCAATCCCAGTTCCAGAAGGTTCTTGGTGGGATTCCAAACTTACGTGTCCCTCAAACTCAACCCCAGTTGGTTCCACCTCAATTCCTCAAGATTTCAACCCAATCCCAGTTGGATCCAACCCAATTTTAAGGGATTTCAAACCAATTTTGGGGACAACCAACTCCAATTCCAGAAGGTTCCTGGTGGAATTCCAAACTTTGGTGTCCTTCAAACCCAACCCCAGTTGGTTCCACCTCAATCCCTGTTGGTTCCACCTCAACCCCAGTTGGTTCCACCTCAATTTCTCGAGATTCCGACCCAAATCCACCTGGATGGATCCCGATTTTTTTAACCCATCCTGACCCAAAATTCCCGGATTTTTCCACCATTCCAGTGCCGCCGGAGGTGGCCGTGTTCCCCAAGCACCCGGTGGAGCAGGACGAGCCCAACGTCCTCATCTGCTCGGTGACCAAGTTCTGGCCGCCGGGGCTGGGCGTGGCCTGGTTCCGCAACGGCGCCCGCGTCACTGAGGGCGTGCAGGAGACGCCGATGCCACCCAATCCCAGGGGTTTTCAACCCAATTCTGGGGACAACCGACCCCAGGTCCAGAGGGATCCTGGTGGGATTCCAAAGTTTGGTGTCCCTCAAACCCAACCCCAGTTGGTTCCACCTCAATCCCAGTTGGATCCAACCCAATTTTAGGGGATTTCAACCCAAATCCCACTTGGATCCAACCCAAATTCCAGAAGGCTCCTGGTGGGATTCCAAACTTACGTGTCCCTCAAACTCAATCCCAGTTGGTTCCAACCCAATCCCAGGGGATTTCAACCCAATTTTGGGCACAACCAACAATGACTCCAGAAGGTTCCTGGTGGGATTCCAAACTTACGTGTCCCTCAAACCCAACCCCAGTTGGTTCCACCTCAACCCCAGTTGGTTCCACCTCAATCCCAATTGAATCCAACCCAATTTCAGACACTTTTAACCCAAATTCCAGAAGGTTCCTGGTGGGATTCCAAACTTTCGTGTCCCTCAAACCCAACCCCAGTTGGTTCCACCTCAACCCCAGTTGGTTCCACCTCAATCCCAATAGAATCCAACCCAATTTCAGAGGCTTTCAACCCAAATTCCAGAAGGTTCCTGGTGGGATTCCAAACTTACGTGTCCCTCAAACCCAACACCGGTTGGTTCCACCTCAACCCCAGTTGGTTCCACCTCAACCCCAGTTGGTTCCACCTCAATCCCAGTTGGATCCAACCCAATTTTAAGGGATTTCAACCCAAATCCCACTTGGATCCAACCCAAATTCCAGAAGGCTCCTGGTGGGATTCCAAACTTACGTGTCCCTCAAACTCAATCCCAGTTGGTTCCAACCCAATCCCAGGGGATTTCAACCCAATTTTGGGCACAACCAACAATGACTCCAGAAGGTTCCTGGTGGGATTCCAAACTTACGTGTCCTTCAAACCCAACCCCAGTTGGTTCCACCTCAACCCCAGTTGGTTCCACCTCAATCCCAATTGAATCCAACCCAATTTCAGACACTTTTAACCCAAATTCCAGAAGGTTCCTGGTGGGATTCCAAACTTACGTGTCCCTCAAACCCAACCCCAGTTGGTTCCACCTCAACCCCAGTTGGTTCCACCTCAACCCCAGTTGGATCCACCTCAATTTCTCGAGATTCCAACCCAAATCCACCTGGATGGATCCCGATTTTTTTAACCCATCCTGACCCAAATTTCACGGATTTTCCCCCGGATTTTTCCACCATTCCATTCCAGTGCCGCCGGAGGTGGCCGTGTTCCCCAAGCACCCGGTGGAGCAGGACGAGCCCAACGTCCTCATCTGCTCGGTGACCAAGTTCTGGCCGCCGGTGCTGGGCGTGGCCTGGTTCCGCAACGGCGCCCGCGTCACCGAGGGCGTGCAGGAGACGCCGTTCTACCCCGACCGCGACTTCTCCTTCCGCAAGTTCTCCTACCTGACCTTCATCCCGCAGCCCGGGGACTACTACGACTGCAAGGTGGAGCACGAGGGGCTGGCGGCGCCCAGCAAGACGCACTGGGGTGAGGTTTTGGGGGAAAAAATGGGATTTTTTGGGGGAAAAATGGGATTTTGGGGGGGAAAAATGCGTTTTTTTTGTGGGAAAAAATGGCGTTTTTGGGTTTTCGAAAATGGGGATTTGGGGTTATTAGGACTGTGAGGTGGAGCATGAGGGGTTGGTGGAACCCAGCAAGACACATTGGGGTGAGATTTGCGGTTTTTGGGAAAAACTAATTATAGGGTTTTTGGGAAAAATTGGTTTTTTGGGGATTTGGGGTTTTGGTGGTTTTTGGGATATGGGAGAATTGGGATTTGGGGTTATTGGGAGTGCAAGGTGGAGCACGAAGGGATGGTAAAGCCTGGCAGGAAGAACTGGACTGAGATTTGGGGATTTTTGGTATTTTTTTGGGAAAAAAAATGTTCTTTGGGGAAAAAATGGGATTTTTTTTGTGGTTTTGGGGTTTGAGAAAACGGGAATATTGGGATTTGGGGTTATTACGATTGCAAGGTGGAGCACGAGGGGCTGGCGGCGCCCAGCAAGACGCACTGGGGTGAGATTTGGGGGTTTTGGGAAAAAAAATTGGGAAAAAAAAGGGATTTTTTGGGAAAAAATGGGATTTTTTTTGGGAAAAAATGGGATTTTTTGTGGTATTTTGGTTTCGGAAAATGGGGATTTGGGGTTATTAGGACGGCGAGGTGGAGCTTGAAGGAGTGGAAAGATGCATTGGGCTGAGATTTGGGGTTTTTGGGAAAAAACGGGAATTTTTGGGGAAAAAATGGTAAATTTGGGAAAAATAATTATGGGGTTTTTGGGAAAAAATTGGATTTTTGGAGTTTGTGAAGAGGGGGATTTGGGGTTATTACGGCTGCAAGGTGGAGCACGAGGGGCTGGCGGCGCCCAGCAAGACGCACTGGGGTGAGGTTTGGGGGTTTTGGGAAAAAAAAGGGATTTTTTTGGGGGAAAAATTCTATTTTTAGGATTTGGGAAAATGGGAAAATTGGGATTTGGGGTGGAAATCGTGGAATCTACGATAATTTTGATTTGGCAAAAATATTGGGCTGGGGAATAATTTGGATTTGGGATAATTTGGGTGTGGGAAAATTGGGATTCGGGGTGGAAATTGCGGGATTTGGGATAATTTGGGTTTGGAAAAATTGGGATTTGGGATAATTTGGATATGGGATAATTGGGATTTGGGAATATTGGGACTTGGGATAATTGAGATTTCAGAAAATTTGCATTTGGGATAATTGAGATTTGGGAAAATTGGAATTTGGGATGATTTGGATTAGGGAAAATTGGGATTTGGGTTGGAAATAATGGAATTTAGGATAATTTGAGTTTGGGGAAATTTGGATTGGGGATAATTTGGATTTGGGAAAATTGGGATTTGGGATAATTTGGATTTGGAATAATTGGGATTTGGGAAAATTTAGATTTGGGATAATTGGGATGTGGGATAATTTGAATTTGGGATAATTTGGATTTGGGAATATTGGTTTTTGGCAAAATTGGGATTTGGGATAATTTGGATTCAGGGTAACTTGAATTTGGGATAATTTGGATTCGGGGTAATTGGAATTTGGGGTGGAAATTCCAGGATTGGGGAAAATTGAGACTTGGGATAATTGGGATTTGGGAAAATTGTCATTTGGGATAATTGAGATTTGGGAAATTGGGATTTGGGGTGGAAATTGAGGGATTTGGGAAAATTTGGATTTGGGATAATTTGACTGTGGGTTAATTTGGAATTGGGAAAAATTGAATTTGGCAAGATTGGGTTTTGGCAAAATTGGGATTCAGGATAATTTGGATTAGAGAAAATTGGGATTTGGGATAATTTGGATATGGGATAATTGGGATTTGGGATAATTGATATTTGGGATATTTGGATTTGGGATAATTGAGATTTGGGATAATTTGGGATTTGGGATAAATTGGATTTGGGAAATTGGGATTCGGGATAATTGAGATTTGGAAAAATTGGGATTTGGAATAATTTGGATTTGGGATAATTTGGGCGTGGGATAATTTGGACTTGGGATAATTGAGATTTGGGAAAATTTGAATTTAGGATAATTGGGATTTGGAAAAAATTGAATTTGGCGAGATTGGTTTTGGGCAAAATTGGGATTCAGCATAATTTGGATTTGGAATAATTTGGATTTGGGAAAATTGGGATTTGGAATAATTTGGATTTGGGATAATTTGGATTTGGGATAATTTGGGTGTGGGATAATTGGGACTTGGGATAATTGAGATTTGGGAAAATTTGAATTTGGTATAATTGGGATTTGGAATAATTTTGATTTGGAATAATTTGGATTAGGGATAATTGGGATTTGGAATAATTGGGATTTGGAAAAATTTGTATTTGGGATAATTTGGACTTGGGAAGATCGGGTTTTGGCAAAATTGGGATTTGGGATAATTATGATTTGGGATAATTGGGATTTGGGAAAATTTGAATTTTGGCTAATTTGGAATTGGGAAGATCGGGTTTTGCCAAAATTGGGATTTGGGATAATTTGGATTTAGGGATAATTGGGATTTGGGAAAATGGGGATTTGGGATAATTATGATTTGGGATAATTGTGATTTGGGAAAATTTGAATTTGGGATAATTTGGACTTGGGAAGATTGGGTTCTGGCAAAATTAGAATTTGGGATAATTTGGGATATGGGATAATTGGGACTTGGGATAAATTGGATTTGGAAAATTGGGATTTGGGATAAATTGGATTTGGGAAATTGGGATTCGGGACAATTAAGATTTGGAATAATTGGGATTTGGGATATTTGGGATTTGGGATAATTTGGACTTGAGATAATTTGAATTTGGGATAATTTGGATTTGGAATAATTGGGATTTGGGATAATTTGGGTGTGGGATAATTTGGACTTGAGATAATTTGGATTTGGAATAATTGGGATTTGGGATAATTTGTGTGTGGGATAATTGAGATTTAGGAAAATTTGGGGGTGGGAAAATTGAGATTTGGCGTGGAAATTGGGATTTGAGACAGGAAAAAATTCGGGAAGAGAGGAAGAATTTGGGAACTTTGCGATGACAACAAAGACAAAAAGAAAAAAATTCGGGGTCCCCTAAATTGTGGGCATTGCGGATTTTTCCAGAACCCCAAATCCAGGCGCCCAAATCCGAGGCCACGGAGACGGCGATCTGTGCCCTGGGCCTGGCCGTGGGCATCGCGGGCATCGCCGCCGGCACCGTCCTCATCATCCGCGGCATGAAGCTCGGCCGCGCCCGCCCCGAGCGTGGCGTGCTCTGAGAAACCCAAAATCCCCAAAAAACACCCCAAAACCCCGCGGGATTGCCCCAAAATCTTCCCTGAAATCCCGTGGGATTGGCCCAAAATCTTTCCTGAAATCCTGTGGAATTAGCACAAAATCTTCCCTGAAATCCCATGGAATTACCCCAAAATCCGCTGAAATGCAACCCCAAAATCCAGCCCCAAATCCCTTGGAATTGACCCAAAATCAATCCTGAGATTCTGCAGAAGTGTCTTGAAATTTGTCCCAAAATCCAGCCCCAAAATTCCATGAAATGACCCCAAAATCCAGCCCAAATTCCAGCCTGAAATCCCATAAAATCACCCCAAAATCCTGCCCCAAATCCAGCCCCAAATCCTATGAAATGACCCAAAAATCTGTCCTGAAATCCAGCCTGAAATGCCACAAAATGACCCCAAAATCCAGTCCCAAAATCCCATGAAATGACCCCAAAATCCAGCCCCAAAATCCAGCCTGAAATCCCACAAAATGACCCCAAAATCCAGCCCCAAATCCCCCAGGAATTGCCCCAAAATCTGCTGGATTTGCCCCAAACTCTCATGCCCCGAGCGCGGCGTGCTCTGAGAAACCCAAAATCCCAAAAAACCACCCCAAAACCCCGCGGGATTACCCCAAAATCTTCCCTGAAATCCCGTGGAATTACCGCAAAATCCGCTGAAATGCAACCCCAAAATCCAGCCCCAAATCCCTTGGAATTGACCCAAAATCAATCCTGAGATTCTGCAGAATTGTTCTGAAATCTGTCTCAAATTTCAGCCTGAAATGACCCCAAAAATCCAGCCCCAAAATCCCATTAAATGACCCCAGAATCCTGCCCCAAATCCAGCCTGAAATCCCATGTATTGACCCCAAAATCCAGCCCCAAATCCCAGGAAATTACCCCAAAATCCAGCCCCAAATCCCACAAAATGACCCCAAAATCCCACCTGAAATCCAGCCTGAAATCCCCCAGGAATTGCCCCAAAATCTTCCCTGAAATCCCATGGAATTGCCCCAAAATCCTGTGGAATTACCCCCAAAATCCGCTGAAATGCAACCCCAAAATCCAGCCCCAAATCCCTTGGAATTGACCCAAAATCAATCCTGAGATTCTGCAGAATTGTTCTGAAATCTGTCTCAAAATCCAGCCTGAAATCCCATGAAATGACCCCAAAATCCAGCCCCAAAATTCCATCAAATGACCCCAAAATTCTACCCCAAATCCTGCTCCAAATCCAGCCCCAAATGCCAAAAAATGACCCCAAAATCCAGCCCAAAATTCCATGAAATGACTCCAAAATCTGTCCTGAAATCCAACCTGAACACCCATGAAATGACCCCAAAATCCAGCCCCAAAATCCAGCCTGAAATCCCACAAAACTATCCCAAAATCCATCCCTAAATCCCATTAAATCACCCCAAAATCCAGCCCCAAATCCAGCCTGAACACCCATGAAATGACTCCAAAATCCAGCCCCAAAATCCCATGGAATTACCTCAAAATCCTACCCCCAAATCCCGTGGAGTTACCCCAGATTCTGTCCCAAAAACCCGTGGAATTGCCCTGAAATCCTACAAAATGACCCCAAAAATCAAGCTTGAAATCTTGCAACATTACACCAAAATCCAGTCTGAAATTCCTTTAAAATTACCCCAAAATCCAGACCCAAATCCAGCCAAAAATCCCAGGGAATTACCCCAAAATCCAGCCCCAAACCCAGACCAAAATCACCCCAAAACCCAGCCCAAAATCCCATTAAATGACCCCAAAATCCAGACCCAAATCCAGCCTGAAATCACCCCAAAATCCAGCCCAAAATCCCATTAAATGACCCCAAAATCCAGACCCAAACTCAGACCAAAGTTGCCCCAAATCCAGACCAAAATCACCCCAAAATCCCATGAAATAAGCCCAAAATCCTGCCCCAAATCCAGCCCCAAATCCCATGAACTTGCCCCAAAACCCAGCCCCAAAATCCTGTGAAATGACCCCAAAATCCAGCCCCAAATCCCACAAAATGACCCCAAAATCCCACCTGAAATCCAGCCCCAAATCCCCCAGGAATTGCCCCAAAATCTTCCCTGAAATCCTGTCAAATTACCCCAAAATCCCGTGGAATTACCCCCAAAATCCGCTGAAATGCAACCCCAAAATCCAGCCCCAAATCCCTTGGAATTGCCCCAAAATCAATCCTGAGATTCTGCAGAATTGTTCTGAAATCTGTCTCAAATTTCAGCCTGAAATCCCATGAAATTGCCCCAAAATCCAGCCCCAAATGCTGCTCCAAATCCAGCCCCAAATGCCATTAAATGACCCCAAAATCCAGCCCCAAATCCAGCCTGAAATCTCATAAAATGACCCCAAAATCCTACCCCAAAATCCAGCCTCAAATCCCACAGAATTGCCCCAAAATACAGCCCCAAAATCTCATTAAATCACCCCAAAATCCAGCCCCAAATCCCATGAAATGACCCCAAAATCTGTCCTGAAATCCAGCCCTAAATCCTATGGAATTACCCCAAAATCCAGCCCCAAATCCAGCCTGAAATCCCACAAAACCATCCCAAAATCCAGCCCTAAATCCCATTAAATCACCCCAAAATCCAGCCCCAAATCCAGCCCAAAATCCCATTAAATGACCCTAAAATCCAGCCCCAAATCCCGTGAAATAACCCCAAAACCCAGCCCCAAAATCCCATGAAATTACCCTAAAATCCAGCCCCAAATCCCACAAAATGACCCCAAAATCCAGCCTCAAAAACCGCTGAAATTACCCCAAATTTCAGACCCAAATCCAGTCCAAAATCCCATTAAATGACCCCAAAATCCAGCCCCAAAATCCCATGAAATCACCCCAAAATCCAGCCCAAAATCCCATTAAATGACCCCAAAATCCAGCCCCAAATCCTGCCTGAAATCCCATGTATTGACCCCAAAACCCAGCCCCAAAATCCCACAAAATTACCCCAAAACCCAGCCCCAAAATCCCATGAAATTACCCTAAAATCCAGCCCCAAATCCCACAAAATGACCCCAAAATGCAGCCCCAAAATCCAACCCAAAATCCCTTTAAAATCCAAAAAAAACCCCCAAAATTTTCCTTAAAATTCCCAAAAATTCCCATTTTCCCCGAATTCCCATTTTCCCCCCCAAATTCCGCGTCCCCACCTGTCCCCAAATAAAGGGGGTGGGGAGGGCATTTGGGATCGGCCCCTCCCCCCCCTTTGGAATTTTCTGGCAAAAAAAAAAATTGGGATTGATGGAGGAAGAGGCGGAAAAGGGGTTTGGATCCCCAAAATGTCACAAATGTTCCCAAAATCCCCAAAATTGTCCCCAAAATGTCGCCACCCCCCCTTAGGAAGGTCCGTTTGACCTCCCCAACATGGCGGCACCGGAAGTGTCCACAGAGAGCAGGAGCCGCTCCCGCCGCCAGCGGTCACTCGATCCTCCACACTCTATGGTCGGTCCTCCAGCATCTCATTTTCCTCGGATTTTTCCCGTTTTTCACCATTTTCCCCAGTTTTTTTCCCCAAATCCCCATTTTTCATCCCCAAATTTATTCCACGCACTCATCTCGTCGTCATCCTCACATTTTAATCCATCATGATTCGCCACAACGCCATCATTAGTGATAAAAAAACCCTCCCACCCCCATCCCTCCAAATTCCCAAAAATCCCCCCAAAATTCCCCTTCTAAACCCCAAATCTCCCATTTTTCCACGCTTTCAACCCCAAATCCCTCATTTTTTTCACGCTCTGAACCCCAAATCTCTCATTTTTCTCTCGATTTGGTCCCAGAACGGGATAAATTTACCAACGGGCACCTCCCACTTCGCACAGGGCCGGGGGGGAAACAAACGAAATTTGGGGATTTTTGGGTGTTTTGGGGAATTTTGGGAATTCCTACTCGTAGTAGGCGATGAGCAGCATCATGGCCACGCCGGCCAGCAGCGCCAGCAGCTGCAGCAGGGCCTGGCCGGGCCCGGAGTCCCTCAGGATTTCGGGCAGCACCGACACCGTGCCCAGGTAGATGAAGCCGCCGGCCGTGAAGGGGAGGATCCCTGAAATGGCGCCGGTGCCGGAACCCTCGGCCAGCAAGGAGCAGGCGGCGCCTGCCAGGGCGGCCAAGGCGGTCAGGAGCTGCAGGAGCATGGCCTGGAAGGGATACTGGGGTTACTGGGATGGACTGGGATGAACTGGGAGGGACTGGGATGAACTGGGAAGGGGCAGAGCCTAAACCAAGCAGCTCTTTCTGCCCTCACAAAATGGCGGCACTGGAAGTGACCATAGAGTGGGTGAAGCATCCGCCACTAGGAGGCGCTCTGGCACTTCCAACTCTATGGTTGGTCCTCCTCCTTTTACCCTCTTTTTCCCCCAGATTTTTCTCCTTTTTTCCCACCCTAAACACTTTTATCCCCTTTTCCCCCCATATTCCACGTGCAGAGGGACTTGGAATGGAGTAATATGGGCAAAAAGGGAACTGGGATGAACTGGTAGGAACTGGGATGAACTGGGAAGGGGCAGGGCCTCACCCTCACAGGGCTCTTTTTGCCCTCACAAAATGGCGGCACGGGAAATGACCATAGAGTGGGTGAAGTGGCCGCCACTAGAGGGCACTCTAGCCCACCCAACTCTATGGTTGGTCCTCCTCCTTTTACCCCGTTTTTCTTTCTTCCCACCCTAAACCCTTTTATCCACCCTTTTTTCACTCAAATTCCATATGCAGGGACTGGGAGTGAGATAATGTGGGTGAAGAGGGAACTGGGATGGACTGTGAGGGACTGGGAAGGGGTGAGGCCTCACTCTCACAGGGCCTTTTCTGCCTTCACAAAATGGCGGCACCAGAAGCTACCATAGAGTGGGTGAAGCACCTGCCACTAGAAGGCACTCTAGCCCACCCAACTCTATGGTTGGTCCTCCTCCTTTTACCCCTTTTTTTCCCTTTTTTTTCCCACCCTAAACCCTTTTATTTCCTTTTTTTCCCTAAATTCCACATGCAGAGGGACTGGGAGGGAGATAATACGGGAGAAGAGGGAACTGGGATGAACTGGGAGGGACTGGGAAGGGGCAGGGCCTCACCCTCACGGCTTTTTCCGCCCTCACAAAATGGTGGCACTGGAAGTGACCATAGAGGCGGCGGCTACACCGCCCACCGCTAGGGGACGCTCTGGTACTCCCAACTCTATGGTTGGTCCTCCTCCTTTTACCCCCCTTTTTTTCCTGATTTTTCCCCTTTTTTTCCCCAATTTTTCCCCTGAATTTCACGTGCAGAGGGACAGAGAGTGAGATAATGTGGGTAAAGAGGCAACTGGGATGAACTGGGAGGGACTGGGATGAACTGGGAAGGGGCGGGGCCTCACCCTCACGGCTTTTTCCACCCTCACAAAATGGCGGCACCGGAAGTGACCACAGAGTTGGCGGCCACACCACCCGCCAGTAGGGGGCGCTCTAGCCCACCCACCTCCCAACTCTATGGTCGGTCCTCCAACATCCCAATTTTTTTCCGATTTTTCCCCAATTTTTTTCCCGTTTTTTTCCCCCAATTTTTTCCTCCCACCTGTGTCTTGGAGCAGCCGGCCCTGAGCAGCATGGCCATGTCCCCCAGCTCGTGGGGCAGCTCGTGCAGCAGCACCGACAGCGCCGTCAGCGTCCCCCGGGCGGAGCCGCCCCAGAACGCCGCCCCCAGCGCCAGCCCGTCCGTGAAGTTGTGGGCGGCGTCGGCCGCCAGGTTCAGGTAGCCAGAGGCTGCCATGGCTGTGGCAAAAGAGACCAAAATTAGCCCAAAATGATCCTGAAATTATGATGAAGTCATCCAGAAATTGTCCCCAGAATCAGCCCAAAATTGCTCTCAGAATCAGCCCAAAGTCACCCTGAAATCGCCTCTGAAACACCTGCGAAACACCCCAAAGTTACCCCAAAAATCAGCCCCAAATTACCCCCAAAATCAGCCCAGAGTCACCCCAAAATCACCTCTAAAACACCCCAAACTCACCCCAAAATCAGCGCCAAAATCATCCCTAAAAAAACCCAGATTTACCCCAAAATCAGCCCAAAATCACCCATAACACACCTGGAAGTTACCCCAAAATTCACCCAAATTTATCTCCAAAATCACCCTAAAGTTAACCCCAAAGCTACCCCAAAACACCCCAAAGTCACCCCAAAATCAGCCCAAATTTATCCCCAAAGCGATCCCAAAATCAGCCCAAAATCACCTCCACAATTATCCCAAATTATCCCCAAAATCAGCCCCCAAATGACCCCAATGTCCCCAAATTCCCTCAATGTCCCCAAAGTCTCCCAATCCCCCCAATGTCCCCAAATCCCCTCAAATGTCCCCAAATTCCCCTAAAGTTCCCAAATCCCCAAATATCCCCAAACCCCCCAATTCCCCCAAATCCCCTCAATGTCCCCAATGTCATCAAAATGTCCCCAAATGTCCCCAATCCCCTCAATGTCCCCAATCCCCTCAATGTCCCCAATCCCCCCAAAATGTCCCCAATTCCCCAAATGCCCTCAATGTCCCCAAGTGCCCCCAAAATGTCCCCAAATCGCCAAATGTCCCCAATCCCCTCAATGTCCCCAATCCCCCCAAAATGTCCCCAAATCCCCTCAATGTCCCCAATTCCCTAAATGCCCTCAATGTCCCTAACCCTCCTCAATGTCCCCAATCCCCTCAATGTCCCCAAAATGTCCCCAATGTCCCAAATCCTCTCAAAGTCCCCAAATCCCCTTAATGTCCCCAAATGTCCCCAATTCCCTCAATGTCCCCAATGTCCCCAAATCTCCCCCAATGTCCCCAAATCCCCCTAAAGTTCCCAAATCCCCAAATGTCTCCAATGTCCCCAAATCCCCCTAAAGTCCCCAATCCCCCCAGAATGTCCCCAAAGTCCCCAAACCCCCAAAGTCCTCAGTCCCCAAACCCCCTCAATGTCCCCAATCCCCCCAATGTCCCCAAAATTTCCCCAAATTCCCAAATGTCCCCAATCCCCTCAATGTCTCCAATGTCCCCAAATGTCCCAAATCCTCTCAAAGTCCCCAAATCCCCTTAATGTCCCCAAATGTCCCCAATTCCCTCAATGTCTCCAATGTCCCCAAATCCCCCCCAAAGTTCTCAAATGTCCCCAAAATGTCCCCAAATCCCCCAATCCCCCCAAAATGTCCCCAATTCCCCAAATGCCCCCAAAGTCCCCAAATTCCCAAATGTCCCCAATCCCCTTAAAGTCCCCAATCCCCTCAATGTCCCCAAAGTCCCCAAAATGTCCCCAATCCCCTCAATGTCCCCAAACCCCCTCAACGTCCCCAATCCCCCCAATGTCCCCAAAACGTCCCCAAATTCCCAAATGTCCCCAATCCCTTCAATGTCTCCAATGTCCCCAATCCCCTCAATGTCCCCAAATCCCCCCAAAGTTCCCAAATGTCCCCAAAATGTCCCCAAATCCCCTCAATGTCCCCAATTCCCCCAAAATGTCCCCAATTCCCCAAATGCCCCCAAAGTCCCCAAATGTCCCCAAATTCCCAAATGTCCCCAAGCCCCTTAAAGTCCCCAATCCCCTCAATGTCCCCAATTCCCCTCAATGTCCCCAAAATGTCCCCAAATCCTCCCAAAGTCCCCAAATGTCCCCAAATATCCCAAAAGTCCAATTCCCTCAAAGTCCCCAAATCCCCTCAATGTCCCAAATGCCCCCAAATCCCCCCCAAATGTCCCCAAATCCCCCCCAAATCCCCTTATTGTCCCCAATGTCCCCAATTCCCCAAATGTCCCCAAAATTCCCAATCCCTCCCAAAGTCCCCAATGTCCCCAAATCCCCTCAATGTCCCCAAAATGTCCCCAAATTCCCCTAAAGTTCCCCAAATGTCCCCAAATCGCCTCAACCCCCCAAATGTCCCCAAATCCCCCCAAAACGTCCCAATGTCCCCAAATGTCCCCAAATCCCCTCAATGTCCCCAATGTCCCCAAATTCCCCTAAAGTTCCCAAATCCCCAAATGTCCCCAATCCCCTCAACGTCCCCAAATCCCCCCAAAATGTCCAGAATGTCCTCAAAATGTCCCCAAATGTCCCCAATCCCCCAAATCCCCTCAAAATGTCCCCAATCCCCTCAAAGTCCCCAAATCCCCCCAAAATGTCCAGAATGTCCCCAAAATGTCCCCAAATGTCCCCAAATGTCCCCTGACCTGCCCTCTCCCCGTTGGGGCCCTTCCTGTGCTGGCCCTTGGTGCCCTTGGTGGCCTTGGTGGCTTTGGTCCCCTTGGTCCCCTTGGTCCCCCTGGCGTCACCGTCGGCCTCGTCCTCGCTGGAGCTGTGCTTGGCCTTGGGGCCTGCCCGGAGCCAAAAATGACAAAATTTAACCCAAAACAAATCAAAGTTAACCCCTAAAAAACAAAATTTGAGCAAAAACAGCAAAATGCACAAAAAACTTGTCACAAAAACCACAAAGTTTACCCCAAATCCATCCCAAAAATACCACAATCCGTCCCAAAAATACCAAAATACACCTAAAATTCATCCAAAAAATATCAAAATTCACCCCAAATCCACTCCAAAACCCACCTGAAATTCATCCCAAAATCCTCCCCAAAAATACCAAAATCCCCATTTTTGTCCCCCAAACCCCCTTTATTCCATTTTTGCCCAAAATCCCCATTTTTGTCCCCCAAACCCCATTTTTTCCATTTTTGCCCAAAATCCCTAATTTTTTTCCCCAAAATCTCCATTTTTTCCATTTTTGCCCAAAATCCCTAATTTTTTTCCCCAAAATCTCCATTTTTCCCCCAAAATCCCAACTTCCCCCAAATTCCCATTTTTTTCATCCAAAATTCCCTAATTTTTCCCATTTTTACCCAAAATCCCCATTTTTTCCCCAAAATTTCCCCCAAAATCCCAATTTTACCCCCAAAATCCCAATTTTTTCAAATTTTTTCCCAAAATCCCCATTTTTTCCCCCAATTTTCCCCCAATTTTTCCCCGTTTTTGCCCAAAGTCGTCGTTTTCCGCCCCGGATCACCGTGTGCGTGGCCGTGTCCCCCGCAGTGCCGCACCGCCAGCTCCACCCCCAGGAAGGTGACGATCCCGGCCAGCACCCACAGCCCCACCGACAGCGCCGGCCCTGCGGCAAAAAACCAAAAAATTGGCACAAAATGGGGAAAAAATGACAAAATTTGCATCAAAATGGGAAAAAACGGTGAAAAATGGAACTGAAATGGTGAAAAAACAGCGAAAAATGGCACCAAAATGGCAAAAAATGGGACCAGAATGGCTCTAAAAGGGCCCAAAATGGCTCCAAAATGGCCCCAAGGGGTCCTAAAATGGCTCCAAAATGGCAAAAAATGGTCAAAAATGGCTCCAAATTGACCGACCCAAAATAGCTCAAAATGGCTCCCAAAGGGCTCCAAAAATTGGTCCCAAAATGGCTCCTAAATGGTGGCGAAATGGCACCAAATGGCCCCAAAATGGCACCAAATTGGCTCAAAATTGGCCCAAAATGGACAAAAATGGCTCCAAATTGACTGACCCAAAATGGCTCCAAACGGACCAAAAATGGCACCAAAATGGATCAAAATTGGCCCCAAAATGGCTCCAAAAGGGCCCAAAATGAACAAAAATGGCAAAAACTGGATGAAAAATGGCTCCAAAAAGGCCCAAAATGGATCAAACTTGGTCCAAAGTGGCGCCAAAAATGGCTCCAAAATGTCACCAAGGGGTCCTAAAATGGCTCCAAAATGGCAAAAAATGGTCAAAAATGGCTCCAAATTGAGCAACCCAAAATAGCTCAAAATGGCACCAAAATGGCTCTAAAAGGGCACCAAAATGGCAAAAAATGGTCCAAAATGGCCCCAAAATGGCATCAAAATGGGAAAAATGGCTCAAAATTGACAGACCCAAAACAGCTCAAAATTGATCAAAATTGGCACAAAATTGATCAAAATTGGCTCCAAAATGGCTCCAAAATGGCAAAAAACGGCTCCAAAAAAGGCACCAAAATGGCCCTAAAGGGCACCAAAATGGCAAAAATGGCCCAAGAATGGAGCAAAATTGGCCCAAAATGGCAAAAAAATCCTCTAAAAGGGCCCAAATTGGCAGAAAAAGGCATCAAAATGGGAAAAAATGGCTCAAAATTGGCCCAAAATGGGAAAAAATTGCTCCAAAATGGACAAAAATGGCTCCAAATTGAGTGACCCAAGATAGCTCAAAATGGCCCTGAACGGGCCCAAAATGGCACCAAAAGGGTCCAAAATGGCAAAAATTGGTGAAAAATGGCACCAAAATGGCAAAAAATGGGACCAGAATGGCTCCAAAAGGGCCCAAAATGGATCAAAATTGGTCCAAAATGGTGACAAAAAATGGCACCAAAATGACCCCAAAAGGGCAAAAAATGGCAAAAAATGGCCCCAAAATTGATCCAAAAGAGCCCAAAATGGCTCTAAATTGGACAAAAATGGCACCAAAATGGACAAAAATGGCAAAAAAATGGATGAAAAATGGCAAAAAATTGTCAAAAATGGCTCCAAAATGGATAAAAATGGCCCAAAATGGCACCAAAGTGTGCCCAACCCCCCCAAAGTGTCCCCAAACCACCCCAAAGTGTCCCCAAATGTCCCCAAGGTCTCACCGTGTCCATGGTGGGAGTGGCCGTGGCCCTCGTGGTGCTCTGTGGGGACAAAAGGGTCCCAAAATTGTCCCCAAAGTGTCACAAACTGCCCCAAAGTGTCCCCAAAGTGTCCCAGTGTCCCCTAAGTGCCACCAAACCCATTTAAAACCACCCAAAAATGTCCCCAAATGACCCTAAAGTGTCCCCAACCCCCCCAAAGTGTCCCCAAACCACCCCAAAATGTCCCAAAAATGACCCAAAATTGTCCCCAAATGACCCCAAAGTGTCCCTAAATTGTCCCCAAGGTGTCCCAACGTCCCCAAGGTGTCCCCAAGGTCTCACCGTGTCCATGGTGGGAGTGGCCGTGGCCCTCGTGGTGCCCTGTGGGAACAAAAGGGTCCCAAAATTGTCCCCAAAGTGTCCCCAACACCCCCAAAGTGTCCCCAAGGTGTCCCAGTGTCCCCTAGGTGCCACCAAACCCATTTAAAACCACCCCAAAATGTCCCAAAAATGTCCCAAAGTGTCCCAAAATGAACCCAAAGTGTCCCAAAAATGACCTAAAAATGTCCCCAAGGTGTCCCAGTGTCCCCAAGTCGCTTAAACCCCCCTCAAACCACCCCCAAAATGTCCCAAAATGACCCCAAGGTGTCCCCAAGGTGTCCCAGTGTCCTCAAGGTGCCACTAAACCCACTTAAAACCACCCCAAAGTGTCCCCAAATGTCCCCAAATTGTCCCCAAGGTGTCCCCAGGCTCTCACCGTGTCCATGGTGGGAGTGGCCGTGGCCCTCGTGGTGCCCTGTGGGGACAAAAGGGTCCCAAAATTGTCCCCAAAGTGTCCCCAACCCCGCCCAAGGTGTCCCCAAGGTGTCCCAGCGTACTCAAAGTGTCTCCAAATCCCCTAAAACCTCCCCAAATCCCCCCAAAATTGTCTCAAAAATGTCCCCAAAATTGTCCCCAAACACCCAAAGTGTCCCCAAGGTGTCCCAGTGTCCCCAAAGTCCCTAAACCACCCTCAAACCACCCAAAAATGTCCCAAAATGACCAAAAAATGTCCCCAAATACTCCAAAAACGTCCCAAAGTGTCCCCAAGGTGTCCCCAAACCCCCACAAAGTGACCCCAAAGTGTCCCCAAAGTGTCCCCAAGGTGTCCCCAGGCTCTCACCGTGTCCATGGTGGGAGTGGCCGTGGCCCTCGTGGTGCTCATGGGGGGCTGTGGGGACAAAAGGGTCCCAAAAGTGTCCCCAAAGTGTCACAAAGTGTCCCCAAGATGTCCCCAAACCCTTCTAAAAATGCCCCAAACCTCCCCAGAATCCCCCCAAAACCTCCAAATTGTCCCAAAAGTGTCCCCAAAAGTGTCCCCAAAATTGTCCCCAAACCCCCTAAAAGTCCCCTTAAAACCAAAACCCCAAAACCACCTCAAAATCCCCCCCAAACCACCTCAAATCACCCCAAAACTTCTCCAAACTGTCCCAAAATCTCCCCAAATCACCCCAAAACTGTCCCCAAACAGACCCAAAGTGTCCCCAACTGTCCCCAAGGTGTCCCAGTGTCCCCAAAATGTCCCCAACCCCCTTAAAAATCACCCCAAAACCACCCCAAAACTGCCCTGATCTTCCCCCGAAATGCCCCAAACTGTCCCAAAGCCACCCCAAAACTGTCCCAAATCACCCCAAAATTGTCCCCAAAATTGTACCCAAGGTGCCCTAGTGTCCCCCAACTGTCCCCAAGGTGTCCCAGTGTCCCCCAACTGTCCCCAAGCCCCCTAAAACCACCTCAAACCCCTCAAAAACCACCCGAAACCTGCCCCGATCTTCCCCCGAAATGTCCCAAAACCGCCTCAAATCACCCCAAAACCGCCCCAAAACTTCTCCAGAGTGTCCCCAAGGTGTCCCCAACTGTCCCCAAGGTGTCGCAGTGTCCCCAAAGTGCCCCAAAACTGCACCAAAACCATCCCAAACCCTCCTAAAACCACCTCAAAACCACCCCAAAACCTGCCCCGATCTTCCCCCGAAATGCCCCAAAACCGCCTCAAATCACCCCAAAACCACCCCAAATCTTCTCCAAAGTGTCCCCAAGGTGTCCCCAAGGTGTCCCCTGGGTGTCACCCACCCAGGGCGTGCGGGATGAGGTGCAGGAAGGCGTCCCCCAGCAGCCCCTAAAACCACCCCAAACCCTGCTAAAACATCCCCAAAACTGCCCTAAACCATCCCAAAACCACCCTAAATCACCCCAAAACTGTCCCCAAGGTGTCCCAAAAGTGTCCCCAACTGTCCCCAAGGTGTCCCAGTGTCCCCAAAGTGCCCCAAAACTGCACCAAAACCATCCCAAACCCTCATAAAACCACCTCAAAACCACCTCAAAAACCACCCCAAACTGTCCCAAAACCGCCTCAAATCACCCCAAAACCACCCCAAAACTTCTCCAAAGTGTCCCCAAGATGTCCCCAAGGTGTCCCCTGGGTGTCACCCACCCAGGGCGTGCGGGATGAGGTGCAGGAAGGCGTCCCCCAGCAGCCCCCCCCCGGCGAAGCTCAGCAGCAGCCGCAGGAGCCCCTGAATGTCCCCAAACCCCCCAAAACCTCCTCAAATCACCCCCAAAACCGCCTCAAATCACCCCAAAATCACCCCAAACAGATCCAAAGTATCCCCAAAGTGTCCCCAACTGTCCCCAAGGTGTCCCAGTGTCCCCAAAATGTCCCCAATCCCCTTAAAAATCACCTCAAAACCACCCCAAAACTGCCCCGATCTTCCCCCAAAATGCCCCAAAACTGCCTCAAATCACCCCAAAACCGCCCCAAAACTTCTCCAAAGTGTCCCAAAATTGTCCCAAATCACCCCAAAATTGTCCCCAAGGTGTCCCAGTGTATCCCAACTGTCCCCAAGGTGTCCCAACGTCCCCAAAGCGTCCCCAAGCCCCCTAAAACCTCCCTAAAACCTGCCCCAATCTTCCCCCGAAATGCCCCAAAACCGCCTCATATCACCCCAAAACTGCCCCAAAACTTCTCCAGAGTGTCCCCAAGGTGTCCCCAAGGTGTCCCCTGGGTGTCACCCACCCAGGGCGTGCGGGATGAGGTGCAGGAAGGCGTCCCCCAGCAGCCCCTAAAACCACCCCAAACCCTGCTAAAACATCCCCAAAACTGCCCTAAACCATCCCAAAACCACCCCAAACCACCCCAAAACTGTCCCCAAGGTGTCCCAAAAGTGTCCCCAACTGTCCCCAACGTGTCCCAGTGTCCCCAAAGTGCCCCAAAACTGCACCAAAACCATCCCAAACCCTCATAAAACCACCTCAAAACCACCTCAAAAACCACCCCAAACTGTCCCAAAACCGCCTCAAATCACCCCAAAACCACCCCAAAACTTCTCCAAAGTGTCCCCAAGGTGTCCCCAAGGTGTCCCCTGGGTGTCACCCACCCAGGGCGTGCGGGATGAGGTGCAGGAAGGCGTCCCCCAGCAGCCCCCCCGCGGCGAAGCTCAGCAGCAGCCGCAGGAGCCCCCGGCGCCGGGGGGAGCCCGAATCGGCCGGGACGAAAAACAGCACCAGGTGTGGGGCCAGCGACACCCCCAGGGCGGCCCCCAGCGTCTGGGGAGGAAAAAGAGAATTTTGGGGTGAAAAATGGGGATTTTGGGAAAATTCGGGTGGAAAATGAGGAGTCTGGGGCAAAAAACGGGGAGTTTGGGGGTGAAAAAATGAGGATTTTGTGTGAAAAAATGAAGATTTTAGGGGGAAAAATGGGGGTTTGGGGAGGAGAAAGTTGGGGTTTAAGGGGTTAAAATGGGGTTTAAAGGGTTAAAATGGGTGTTTGGGGGGTCAGAAAAAATCTGGGGGGAAAAAACTGAAAATTTTGGAGGGAAAAATGGGGGTTTGGGGGAGTTAGAATGGGGTTTAAGGGGTTAAAAAAGGGGGTTTAAAGGGTTAAAATGGAGATTTGGGGGGATTTAAAGGGAATTTGGGGGTCCCAAAGGGGATTTGGGGGGATTTAAAGGGGATTAGAGAGGTTAGAATGGGGTTTAAGGGGTTAAAGTTGGGGTTTAAAGGGTTAAAATGGAGATTTTTGGGGGGAGCCCGAATCGGCCGGGACGAAAAACAGCACCAGGTGTGGGGCCAGCGACACCCCCAGGGCGGCCCCCAGCGTCTGGGGAGGAAAAAGAGAATTTTGGGAAAATTAGAAAAAAAAAAAAATGGGGAGTTTGGGGTGAAAAATGGGGGTTTAGGGGCAAAAAACGGGGAGTTTGGGGGTGAAAAAATGAGGATTTTAGAGGAAAAAATGAGAATTTCCGAGGGAAAAAATGGGGTTTAAGGGGTTAAATAAATTTGGGGAACTTAGGGGGAAAAAACCTGGGGTTTTGGGAGAAAACATGAAAATTTGGGGTAAAAATGAAGATTTTTGGGGGATAAAATGGAGTGTCTGGGGAGAAAGAAAAAGGAGATTTTGGGGTGAAAAATGGGGATTTTGGGAAAAAAAAATGGAGTTTGGGGGTGAAAAAATGAAGATTTTAGGGTAAAAAATGAGAATTTTGGAGGAAAAATGGGGATTTCAGGGGGTTAAAATGGGGTTTAAGGGGTTAAAAAAGGGGGTTTAAAGGGTTAAAATGGAGATTTTTTTGGGGGGGAGCCGGGAGCAGAAACAGCACCAGGTGTGGGGCCAGCGACACCCCCAGGGCGGCCCCCAGCGTCTGGGGAGGAAAAAGAGAATTTTGGGAAAATTAGAAAAAAAAAAAATGGGGAGTTTGGGGTGAAAAATGGGGGTTTAGGGGCAAAAAACGGGGAGTTTGGGGGTGAAAAAATGAGGATTTTAGGGGGAAAAATGGGGGTTTGGGGTGGTTAAAATGGGGTTTAAGGGGTTAAAAAAATTTGGGAAGAAAAAAAGAGGATTTTGGAAAAAAAACCCAGAGATTGGGGGTGAAAAAATGAAGATTTGTGAGGGGAAAAAATGAGGATTTGGAAGGGAAAACTGGGGATTTAGGGGGGTTAAAATGGGGTTTAAGGGGTTAAAATGGAGATTTGGGGGGATTTAAAGGGAATTTGGGGGTCCCAGAGGGGATTTGGGGGGGATTTAAAGGGTTAAAATGGGGTTTAAAGGGTTAAAATGGGGTTTAAAGGGTTAAAATGGAGATTTTTTTTGGGTCCCAGGTGAAATCTGAGCTATTTTTAGACTTTTTTGGAGTATTTTTTGGGGGGTAATTTTTAATTATTTTGGGGCATTTTCTGGGGTAATTTCAGTGCATTTTGGGCCATTTGGGGTAATTTTTGGCAGGAATTTTGGAGCATTTTTTGGGCTATTTTTGCCCTAATTTGGAGCATTTTTGGGGGTGATTTTAAGCAATTTTAGGGCATTTTTTTTTGGGTGATTTTAGTGTATTTTGGGGCATTTTTGGGGAGATTCTTGGGAGGGATTTTTGAGTATTTTGGGCCATTTTAAGGAGGAATTTTAAAGCATTTGTTGGGCTAT
Organism: Ammospiza caudacuta; assembly: GCF_027887145.1. Lineage (NCBI taxonomy): Eukaryota > Metazoa > Chordata > Aves > Passeriformes > Passerellidae > Ammospiza > Ammospiza caudacuta. The sequence goes on along the minus strand of NC_080625.1, from coordinate 939,947 downwards.
TTTTCTGCCTAATTTTGAGCACTTTTGAGAGGCATTTTAAGCAATTTTAGGGCATTTTTGGGCTATTTTTGGCCTAATTTTGAGCATTTTTTGAGAGGGATTTTAAGCAATTTTAGGGTCATTTTTGGGGGGTTATTTTAGTGCATTTTGGGCCATTTTAGGGAGAAATTTTTAGAGCATCTTTTGGGCTATTTTTGGCCTTTTTTGAGAGGGATTTTAAGCAATTTTAGGGCATTTTTGGGGTGATTTTTTGGGCATTTTTGGGGTGTCTCACCTGCAGCCACACCTGGGCGGTGTCCGGGCGGGATTTGGGGGGTCCATAGAGGTGGGGGTGGGGGTGCCCCGAGGCCGGGGGGGGCTCCTGGTGCCCCTCCCCCAGCCCCAGCAGCACCAGGGTGAGGATGAGGAGGGGGAGCCCCATGGGGAGGGGCAGAACCCGGGGAGGAGGAAGGTCCTGGAAAGGGAAAAACATTAAAAAAAAAAAAAAAGGATTTAAAGGTTTTGTTAAATCACTTCCACACAAAAATTGCCCCCCCCTCAAAAAAAAAAAAAGCCAAAACATTCTCAAGAAAACCAAAAATCGCTCTCAGGACCCTCAAAAGCCCTCAGGATTCCTCAAATCCCCTCAGAATCACCCAAATCCCCTCAGAATGCCCCAAAACTCCTCAGTTCACCCCAAAATCCCTTCAGGATTCCCCAAATCCCCTCAGGATGCCCCAAAACTCCTCAGTTCACCCCACATCCGCCTGAAATTCCCTCTCAGGACACCCCAAATTCCCTCAGAATCCCCAAAATTCCTCAGAATCACCCCAAAATCCCCCCAGGATTCCCGAAATTCCCTCAGGATACCCCAAATGCCCTCAGGACACATCAAATCCCTTCAGGATCCCCAAAAACTCCTTAAGATCACCCCAAAATCCCCTCAGGATTCCCCAAATCCCCTCAGGATGCCCCAAAACTCCTCAGAATCACCCCAAAATCCCCTCAGGATTCCTAAAATTCCCTCAGGATTCCTCAAATCCCCTCAGGATACCCCAAAATTCCTCAGAATCACCCCAAAATCCCCTCAGGATTCCCGAAACTCCCTCAGGATCCCAAAATTCCCTCAGGACACCCCAAAATCCCCTCAGGAACCCAAAAATCCCCTCAGGACACCCCAAATCCCCTCAGGACACCCCAAAACTCCTCAGAATCACCCCAAAATCCCCCCAGGATTCCTGAAACTCCCTCAGGATCCCAAAATTCCCTCAGAATCCCCAAATCCCTTCAGGACACACCAAATCCTCTCAGAATTCCTCAAAACTCACCAAAATCACCCCAAAATTCCCTCAGGATACCCCAAATCCCCTCAGGACAGCTCAAATCCCAAAAACTCCTCAAGATCACCCCAAAATCCCCTCAGGATTCCTAAAATCCCCTCAGGATTCCTCAAATCCCCTCAGGATACCCCAAAACTCCTCAAGATCACCCCAAATTCCCTCTCAGGATCCCCCAAATTCCCTCAGAATCCCCAAATCCCTTCAGGACACACCAAATCCTATCAGAATTCCTCAAAACTCATCAAAATCACCCCAAAATTCCCTCAGGACACCCCAAATCCCCTCAGAATCCCCCAAAACTCCTCAAAATCACCCCAAATCCCCTCAGGACACCCCAAAATTTCCTCAGGACACCTCAAATCCCTTCAGGATCCACAAAAACTCCTCAAGATCACCCCAAAATCCCCTCAGGATTCCTAAAATTCCCTCAGGATTCCTCAAATCCCCTCAGGATACCCCAAAACTCCTCAGAATCACCCCAAAATCCCCTCAGGATTCCCGAAATTCCCTCAGGATCCCAAAATTCCCTCAGGATACCCCAAATCCCCTCAGGACAGCTCAAATCCCTTCAGGATCCCCCAAAACTCCTCAAGATCACCCCAAAATCCCCTCAGGATTCCTAAAATTCCCTCAGGATCCCAAAATTCCCTCAGAATCCCCAAATCCCTTCAGGACACACCAAATCCTCTCAGAATTCCTCAAAACTCACCAAAATCACCCCAAAATTCCCTCAGGATCCCAAAATTCCCTCAGGATTCCCCAAATCCCCTCAGGATGCCCCAAAACTCCTCAGTTCACCCCAAATCCCCCTGAAATTCTCTCTCAGGACACCCCAAATCCCCTAAGGATGCCCCAAAACTCCTCAGAATCACCCCAAAATCCCCTCAGGATTCCCAAAATTCCCTCAGGATCCCAAAATCCCCTCAGAACACATCAAATCCCTTCAGGATCCACAAAAACTCCTCAAGACCACCCCAAAATCCCCTCAGGATTCCTAAAATTCCCTAAGGATTCCTCAAATCCCCTCAGGATACCCCAAAAATCCTCAGAATCACCCCAAAATCCCCTCAGGATTCCCGAAACTCCCTCAGGATCCCAAAATTCCCTCAGGATACCCCAAATCCCCTCAGGACACCTCAAATCCCTTCAGGATCGCCAAAAACTCCTCAAGATCACCCCAAAATCCCCTCAGGATTCCTAAAATTCCCTCAGGATTCCTCAAAATTCCCTCAGAATCCCCAAATCCCTTCAGGACACACCAAATCCTCTCAGAATTCCTCAAAACTCACCAAAATCACCCCAAAATTCTCTCAGGATCCCAAAATTCCCTCAGGACACCCCAAATCCCCCTCAAATTCCCTCTCATGATCACCCAAATTCCCTCAGAATCCCCAGATCCCCTCAGGACACCCCAAATCCTCTCAGAATCCCCCAAAACTCCTCACAATCACCCCAAATCCCCTCAGGACACCCCAAAATCCCCTCAGGACACCTCAAATCCCTTCAGGATCCACAAAAACTGCTCAAGATCACCCCAAATCCCCTCAAGATCCCCAAATCCCCTCAGGACACCCCAAATCCTCTCAGGACACCCCAAATCCCCTCAGGATCCCGCAAAACTCCTCAGAATCACCCGAAAACCCCTCAGAATCCCCAAAATCCCCTCAGGACACCCCAAATCCCCTCAGGATACTCCAGATCCCCTCAGGAACCCCAAAATCTCCCCAAGACCCACAAATTCCCTTCAGAGCCCCCTCAGGATCCTCAAATCCCTTCAGGATCCCCAAATCCTCTCAGAGACCCCTCAGGACCCCTAAACCCGCCCCGAAATCGCCTCAGGATCCCCAAATCCCCTCAGGACACCCCAAATCCCCTCAGGAACCCCTAAACCCGCCCCTAAATCCCTTCAGAATCCTCAGATCCCCTCAGGATCCACAAATCCCCTCAGAGCCCCCTCAGGATCCCCAAACCCCCCCTCAGGTTTCCCCCAAATCCCCACCCTGCCTCCCCAATACCCATCCCAAATCCCTTCTCTGACCCTTCCCAGCCTCCAGCCCCTCCAGGCCACCCCAAAATCCCCTCAAAACCCCCGAAATTCCCCCAAAATCTCTGGGGCGACATTCCGGTACCTCCAAAAGCCCGGGAACGTGGCACAGCGAAATCTCGCGAGATTTCCCGCGGGAACCGGGGCGCGACTAAAGGGCAAAATCCGCCCGCAGTAAAGATGGCGACGCGGCTTCAAGGCGTAGTATCGCGAGATTTCGCTCAGCGAATTAGACGTAGTGAAATGGAAAAGCCTGCCCAGAATAAAGATGGCGGCGCCGCTTCGGGCGAATTCTCGCGAGATTTGCAAAAAAGGCGGGAATATGGGCGTGAAGGAGGCGTATTGAAGATGGCGGCGGCGTCTGAGGGGAGCCGTGGAGCCTTCTCCGGTGGGAGAAACGCAAGTCACTTTTTAAAAAAATATATAATTTAATCGTAATAAAATAGCATAAAATTATCCACATGCATCAAAATGCCCCATCTGTGTTGTCAAAAATGTCCCTTGAGTGAGGTAAATTCCCAAAAGGATTTGGGGCATGAGCCTCAAATACTGCACGTTGAGGGGAGAGGTGACAGCAGCAATGTCCCCGATTATGTCAGTGCCATTATGATGTCATGGCAGTGGCATCATCATCCCTGCAGCAGATTTCGGATTTCCTCAGTGGCTCTTTGGCACCGTTTGGCCACCTCACGGGCACTGGGCCTGGCACGGCCACCGTTGCTATAGAAGTTGAGGATATCATCAATTATCCCCAGCAGGTGACCCTTGGCCAGGCGGGCGTTGGCCTCCCACAGCCGCTCAGCCACGGCCACCTTGGCCACCAAGTCCTTGGGGACAGTGGAGAACGCCACATTTGTCCCCTCCAGGGCGCTCTCGGTGTCCCTGAGCAGGCGCTGCAGCTCCCGGGGGAACGCGGTGGCTTCGTCACACGCGGCCACCAAGAGCTGCAGCTCCTCGGGGAACGCGGTGGCTTCGTCACACGCGGCCACCAAGCGCTCCAGCAGCCCCAGGGCCGCCCACACCCGCTCCTTTACCATGGTGGCCCTTGTTGCCTCGCTGGCAGCCACCCTGGCCTCTTCCCTCACTGGAGATTCAGGCCCGGCCGCCATCTCAGCCCCCTCCTCCCTGCCCAGGGCCTGACCCAGCTCCACGCTGTGTTCCTGAGCTGTCCCATCACGGGCAGCCTCGTCCTGCAGCTCCCTGATGTTGGCGATGATTGCCTCAGTGACCGCCATCCTGCAGGTGTCGCGGAGCTCGGTGGCCTTCCCGGCCACCTGGCTCCACCTGTCCACAAGCACAGCCACCGACCGCTGCCACTCGCTGGCCACCATTGCCACACGGTCCTGGGTTGTCCCTGGGGTTCTCCTGAGGGCAGCCAGGTCCCGGCTCAGGGAGAGGACAGGGTTATCATCGTCATGGGTGACAATGTGGCGCCTCCAGGTGTCGTCAATGCAGCGCAGGGTGACCCGCAGCTCCTTGGTGAATTCCTTCAGGCCCCTGTGCAGGCGCTTTGAGGACTCGAGCAGCGTCTCCTCCTCCTCCCGTGTGGGCAGCGTGTCCAACATCTCGCCCAGGATGGCCACCACGGTGACCTGTGGCTGCAGCATGGCCGGGGACGCCTGGGGAGGGGACAGCAAAGGTGTCAGGGACCTGGTGGCACTTGTGGCATCCTGCCCCCAAGGGGTGCCATTTGTCCCCTCCGTCCCTTTGTCAGCCTCTTGTTTCACTCTGCCACCCCCTGCCCCTCCCCTCATAGCCCCTCCCACCTCCTGCTGTCCCCTCTGCCAGCCCCCGTGTCCCCTCCCCGCCGTGTACACCCCATCCCTCATTGTCCCCACCCCCCCGTGCCACCTCCTCCCTTCCTGTCACTCCCTCCTGTCCCATTCATGACCCCTTATCCTCCATCCCCCCTCCATCGCACCTTTTGGAGCTCCGTGCTCACTGGGGACACCCTGGGGACACCTTGGGTACGCTGTGAGTGTTGAAGGAGCCTTGGGATGTCCTCCGTGGCTCTTTGGCACCGCTTGGCCACCTCATCGGCACGGGGCCTGGCACGGCCACCCTTGCTGTAGTAGTCCAGGAAGTCCTCAACTGTCCCCACCAGGTGATTCCTGGCCAGTTGGGCGTTGGCCTCCCACAGCCGCTCGGCCATGGCCACCAAATCCTTGGTGATATTGGGGAACTTCTTCTCTGTCCCCTCCAGGTCAGCCTTGATGTCCCCGAGCAGGCGCTGCAGCTCTCGGGGTAACGCGGCGGCTTTGTCACACGCGGCCACCAAACACTGCAGCAGCCCCAGGGCCGCCCACATCCGCTGTGTCACCACGGTGGCCCTCGTTGCCTCGCTGGCAGCCTCCATGGCCTCTCTCCTCACCTGGGATTCACGCCTGGCCACCACCTTGGCCCCCTCCTCCCCGCCCAGGCCCTGACCCAGCTCCGCCATGCGTTCCTCAGCCTTCCCACAAGGAGCAGCCTTGGCCTGCAGCTCCCTGGCCCGGGCGGTCATTGCCTCAGTGGCCACCCTGCAGGTGTTGTGGAGCTCGGAGGCCTTCCCGGCCAGCTGGGCCCACCTGTCCACAAGCACAGCCACCGCCTGATGCCACTCGCTGGCCACCACTGCCACACGGCCCTGGGTGGTCCCTGGGGTGCTCCTGAGGGCGGCCAGGGCCCGGCTCAGGAAGGTGAGAGGGCCATCATCATCATCATCATCATCGGTGACAATGTGGCGCCTCCGGGCGTCATCAATGCAGGTCAGGGTGAGCCAGAGCTCCTTGGTGAATTCCTTCAGGCGCCTGTGCAGGCGCTTTGAGGACTCAAGCAGCGTCATCTCCTTCCGTGTGGGCAGGGTGGCCAGCAGCTCACCCAGGGTGGCCACCACGGTGACCTGTGGCTGCAGCAGGGCCCGGGACAGCTGTGGAGGGGACAGCGGAGGTGTCAGGGACCTGGTGGCACTTACAGCCTCCTGTGGTGGCCCCAGTGCCCTGCAGGGGTGCCATTTATCCCCTCCGTCCCTTTGTCAGCCTCTTGTCCCCACTGCCACCCCTGCCAGCCCCCGTGTCCCCTCGCCCTCCCATATCCCCCGTTCTCCCCACACCGTGTCCCCTCTGTCCCTCTCTCCCCCCCCACCCTCCCCCGTCACACCTCTTGGGGCTCCGTGCTCACTGGGGACACCTCGGGGACACCTTGGGGACGCTCTGGGGCTCGAAGGAGCCTTGGGATGTCCTCCATGGCTCTTTGGCACCGCTCGGCCACCCCACACGAGCTGGGGCTGGCAGGAAAATCAGTGACATAGAACTTGGTGATGTCATCAATTATCCCCAGCAGGTGATCCTTGGCCAGGCGGACGTTGGCCTCCCACAGCTGCTCGGCCTCGGCCACCTTGGCCACCAAGGCATCGGGGAATTTCTTCTTTGTCTCCTTCTGGGTGGCCTTGAGACGTCCGAACACGCGCCACAGACTCCAGCGGAAGGTGGCGGCTTCGTCACACGTGGCCTCCAAGTCCTCGGGGACATCAGGGGATTTCTCCTTTGTAGCCTCCAGGGCGGTCTTGGTGTCCCCGAGCAGGCGCTGCAGCTCCCGGGGGAACGCGGTGGCTTCGTCACACGCGGCCACCAAGCGCTCCAGCAGCCCCAGGGCCGCCCACACCCACTGTCTGTCCATGGTGGCCCTTGTTGCCTCGCTGGCAGCCACCACGGCCTCTTCCCTCACTGGGGATTCAGTCCTGGCCACCACCTCAGCCCCCTCCTCCCCACCCAGGGCCTGACCCTGCTGCACCATGTGTTCCTGAGCTGTCCCACCATGGGCACCCTTCTCCTGCAGCTCCCTGGCCCGGGTGGTGATTGCCTCAGTGGCCACCTTGCTCCAGGTGTCACAGAGCTCAGTGGCCTTCCTGGCCAGCTGAGACCACCTGTCCAGAAGCAAATCCGCCGACAACTGCCACACACAGGCCGCCCTTGCGACGTCAGCTAGGCTGATCCCTGGGGTGCTCTCGTAGGCGGCCAGGGCCTTGCTCAGGGAGGTGACAGGGTGGCGCCTCCAGGTGTCATCAATGCAGCGATTAAGGGCGATCCGGAGCACCTCGGTGAATTCCTTCAGGCCCCTGTGCATCGCCTTCTCCTGCCTGGGCAGGGTGTCCAGCAGCTCGCCCAGGGTGGACACCACCCTGACCTGTGCCTGCAGCATGGCTGGGGACAGCTGTGGAGGGGACAGGGGAGGTGTCAGGGACCTGGTGGCACTTGTGGCATCCTGAGGTGGCCCCCTGCCCCACAGGGTTCCACTTTGTGCCCCTCCCTGGAGGGCTCTGCTGTCCGTCTGTCCCTCCCTCGTTCCCTCTCCCACTCCCCTCGTAGCCTCTGCCACCCTCTGCTGTCCCCTCCAGCACCCCGCGCCAGTCCCCGGGTCCCCTCCCCGTCCCATCGCACCTCTTGGGGCTCCATGGTCACTGGTGACATCTTGGGGACACCTTGGGGACGCTCTGGTGGCGACGGAGCCGCGGGACCAGCGCCGGTCCCGGCCCAGAATCGGCCCCCGGGGACGTCGCCGAGAAAATGGCGGAGCCGCCTCAGAGAGGGTCGGAAAGTGGCTGGACGCCCGCCCTTTCCATGGAAGCCCGAGGATTTGGGCGCTTTGGCTCAATAACAGGGGATTTAGGATCCACAGGCAGTCGATTTAGGCTCCGTCCCGCAATTTCCTGGCGGATTCTGCCGGGCCCGGTCCAAAACAGGTCCCGGTGGCGGCGCCAAGAAAATGGCGGAGCCGCCTCAGGAGGGGCCGGAAAGGGGCTGGGCACCCGCCCTTTCCAGTACCGCCTTTATGCATGGATACCCCAGGATCTGGGCGCTTTGGCTCATTCCCAGGGGACTTAGGATCCATCCCTCGTGGATTTAGGCTCAGTCCCGCCATTTCCAGGCGGATTCCGCCTATCCCGGCTGGATTTAGGCGGGAACGCGGAGCGCTCTGAGGAGCGGGCGGAACTGCCCTCACCCAACATGGCGGCGCGGCTTCGCCCCGGAGACGGGCAGTTTGCGCTGGTTGAGCTTGGGGAGCGCTCCAGGGGACTTTACTGGATGTATTTGGGCGCTTTGGTTGAATGCCAGGGGATTAAGGCTCAACCCCAGGTGATGTAGGCTTCATTCCGCCATTTCCAGGTGCATTCCGCCGTTCCCGGCTGGATTTATGAGGGAACGAGGAGCGCTCTGAGGAGCGGGCGGAACTGCCCTCACCCAAGATGGCGGCGCAGCCTCACCCCAGATCCGGGCAGTTTGCGCTGCTTGAGCCTGGGGAGCGCTCCTGAGGGACGCTGCTCGGTGGATTTAGGCGCTTTGGCTCAATCCCAGGAGATTTAGGATCCAGCCCCAGTTGATTCAGGCTCCGTCCCGCCATTTCCAGGCGGATTCCGCCGTTCCCGGCTGGATTTATGAGGGACCGCGGAGCGCTCTGAGGAGCGGGCGGAACTGCCCTCACCCAAGATGGCGGCGCGGCTTCAGGGAAAGAGCGGGCGCTGTCCTGGTTCTCTTCAGAGGCGCCAGGGGTGTGAAAAACGCCAATCACTTGTTTTTAAAATTTTAAAAATTTAATAGTAACAAAATGGCTATAAAAATAGTAATATAAATGCAGTAATAATAATTTGGACAATTTGAATTCATACAAAATGAGACAACAAATACAAAGAGTTACGGATGTCCAGGTACCTTTGTCAGGGCAGCACGAGCCTGAAAAAGGACACCCGTTAAAAGAGGATTAACCGTTAATAGCAATACCCTGTTGCATATTCATACACGTCTTACATGATGCATCAATTCCATTCAAACACAGGATTCTGTCTGGTCATCATCAACTTCTTCCTCTGAATCCTAACAGCGCCTTTGAGGCGGGAAGAAGTTCATTTCTCCTGATAGCAGGGCAATGAATTCTTTTTCTCTGAAAGATTCAGGTGTCCTGTGGCTGCTATCTCACTGGGAGACCTTTCTTTAAAAAAAGTATCCTACATAGCATCGTTTCTATTATAACATTGTCTTATAACCTAAAATTATATGTAAGGCACTACTTAAGGGAATTAATACAGTGTTACTTCCTAACACAAAACATATAACATTCATTTTAATATTTGCGAAAAGCCAATCATAAAATAAACGCATTTTTTATAACTGCCATTGTGATGTCACGGCAGCGACATCATCATCCCTGCAGCAGATTTCGGATTTCCTCAGCGGCTCTTTGGCACCACTCGTCCACCTCATGGGCACTGGGCCTGGCATGGCCACCCTTGCTATAGAAATTGAGGATATCATCAATTATCCCCAGCAGGTGACCCTTGGCCAGGCGGGCGTTGGCCTCCCACAGCCGCTCGGCCACGGCCACCTTGGCCACCAAGTCCTCGGGGATAGTGGGGGACCCCTCATTCGTCCCCTGCAGGGCGGCCCTGGTGTCCCTGAGCAGGCGCTGCAGCTCCCGGGGGAACGCGGTGCCTTTGCGACACGCGGCCACCAAGCGCTGCAGCAGCCCCAGGGCCGCCCACAGCCGCTGTCTCACCCTTCTTGCCTCGCTGGCAGCCACCATGGCCTCTTCCCTCACCGGGGACTGAGGCCTGGCCGCACCCTCAGCCCCCTCCTCCCCACCCAGGGCCTGAGCCAGCTCCCCCGTGCGTTCCAGAGCTGTCCCATCACGGGCAGCCTGGGCCTGCAGCTCCCTGCCCTGGCTGGTGGCGGTGCCCGCCCTGTCGGCCGCCTTGGTGGCCAAATCCCTGCAGGTGTCACGGAGCTCGGTGGCCTTCCTGACCAGCTGGGCCCAGCTGGCCACAAGCGCAGCCACCAACCCCTGCCACTCGCCGGCCATTGTCACACGGAGCCAGGTGATCCGTGGGGTGCTCCTGTAGGCGGCCAGGGCCTGGCTCAGGGAGGTGACACCGCCATCACGATCTTCGGTGACAATGTGGCGCCTCCAGGTGTCTTCAATGCAGTACCGGGTGTCCCACAGCTCCATGGTGAATTCCTTCAGGCCCCTGTGCAGGCGCCCTGGGGACTCGAGCAGCAGCGTCTCCTCCTCCTCCAACGTGGGCAGGGTGGCCAGCACCTTGCCCAGGGTGGCCACCACGGTGACCTGTGGCTGCAGCATGGCCGGGGACAGCTGGGGAGGGGACAGCAAAGGTGTCAGGGACCTGGTGGCACTTGTGGCCTCCTGGGGTGGCACCCTGCCTCTGAGGGGTCCCAGTTTGTCCCCTCCATCTTTCTGTCAGGCTCTTGTTCCCTCTGCCACCCCCTGCCCCTCCCCTCATAGCCCCTCCCACCCCCTGCCCCCAATGCTGTCCCCTCTGCCACACCCGCCAGCCCCCCATGTCCCCTCCCCACCGCGTACCCCCCATCCCCCTCTGCCCCCTTACCCCTTTTCCCTCCACTCATCTGTCACCTCCCCCCCTCCTGCCACTCCCTGCTGTCCCCTCCCTCCATCCCTGTGTTCCCTCCATCCCCAACAATTGCCCCTTCCCCCTCAGGGTCCCCTCAGTCCCCCTCTCCTCCCCCAGCTCCTGTCCCCCCTCGCCCGTTGAACCTCTTGGGGTTCCACACTCACTGGGGACACCTCGGGGACGCTCTGGGGACACTCTGGGGGTCGAAGGAGCCTTGGGATGTCCTCCGTGGCTCTTTGGCACCACTCTTTGGCCACCTCACAGGGGCTGTCGGGACCACCATCGAACAAGAACTTGATGGTGTCTGGAACTGCCCCCAGCAGGTGACCCTTGGCCAGGCGGGCGTTGGCCTCCCACAGCTGCTCGGCCTCGGCCACCTTGGCCACCAAGCCCTCGGGGACTTTGGGGGACGCCTCATTTGTGCCCTCCACGGTGGTCTTGATTTTCCCAACCCTGCGCTGCAGCTCCCGGGGGAACGCGGCGGCTTCGTCACACGCGGCCACCAAGCGCTGCAGCAGCCCCAGGGCTGCGTCCAGCCGCTGTGTCACCACGGTGGCCCTCGTTGCCTCGCTGGCAGCCACCATGGCATCTCTCCTCACCTGGGCTCCGTGCCCGGCCACCACCTCGGCCCCCTCCTCCCCGCCCAGGGCCTGACCCAGCCCCACCATGTTTCCCTGAGCTGTCCCATCACGGGCACCCTTCTCCTGCAGCTCCCTGGCCCGGGTGGCGATGGTGGCCGCCTTGGTGGCCGCCTCAGTGGCCACCTCCCTGCAGGTGCTGTGGAGCTTGGTGGCCCTCCTGGCCAGCTGGGCCCATCTCTCCACAAGCACAGCCACCGACCGCTGCCACTTCCCTGCTGCCATTGTCACATGGTGCCAGGCGGTCCATTCGGTGCTCTGGTAGGCAGCCAGGGCCTGGCTGAGGGAGATGAGATGGTCGCCATCGTCACAGGTGGGAGGGTTGTCATCATCATTGTCGGTGACATTGCGGTGCCACCAGGCGTCATCAACACAGTACAGGGTGACAAGGAGGTTCTCAGTGAAGTCCACCAGGTCCCAGTAGAGGCTCACTGCAGACACGGGCAGCGGAATCTCCTTGTCCTGCCTGGGCAGGGTGTCCAGCAGCTCGCCCAGGGTGGCCACCACGGTGACCTGTGCCTGCAGCAGGGCTGAGCACCGCTGAGGAGGAGACAGGGGAGGTGTCAGAGACCTGGTGGCATTACGGCCTGCTGGGCTGTTCCCCATCCACTGAGGTGTCCCTTTTGTCCCCTCCGTCCCTTTGTCAGCCTCTTGTTCCCTCTCTGCCCCCCTGTCCACCCCCTCATAGCCCGTTCCACCCAGCGCTCCCACTGCTGCCCATTCTGCCACTCCCCCCAGCCCCCGTGTCCCTTCTCCCCCCACGTGTCCCCTCATCCCCCCTTTCCCCTCCACCCCTCTGTCACCTTCCCCCTTCCTGCCACTCCCTCCTGTCCCCTTTGTCACCCCCTGTCCCCTCCCGCCAGCCTTCCTGTGTCCCCTCCATTCCCCCATTGCCACCCCTTCCACCCCAGTGTCCCCTCTGTCCCCCTCTCCCCCGCCCCTGTCGCACCTCTTGGAGCTCCGTGCTCACTGGGGACACCTTGGGGATGGTTTGGACGTTCTCTGGGGGTCCAAGGAGATTTGGGATGTCCTTGGTGGCTCTTTGGCACCGCTTGGTCACCCCGCAGACGCTGGGGCCGGTGGGACCACAGGTGAAATGGACGCCGATGATGTCTCCAAGTGTCCCCAGCAGGTGATCCTCGGCCAGGCGGGCGTTGGCCTCCCACAGCCGCTCGGCCACGGCCACCTTGGCCACCAAGTCCTCAGGGACATCGGGGGAAGCTTCATTTGTCCCCTCCAGGGCGGCCTCGATGTCCCCAAGCCTGCGCTGCAGCTCCCGGGGGAACGCGGTGGCTTTGTCACACGCGGCCACCAAGCGCTGCAGCAGCCCCAGGGCCGCCTCCAGCTGCTGTGTCACCGTGGTGGCCCTCGTCGCCTCGCTGGCAGCCACCACGGCCTTTCTCCTGAACTTGCCCTCCCAGCCCAGGGCCTGATCCAGCTCCACCACGTTTTCCTGAGCTGTGCCATAAAGTGCAACCCAGGCCTTCAGACCCCTGGCGCGGGCGGCGGTGGTGGCCGCTCTTTTGGCCGCTTCAGAGGCCACCTTCCTGTAGATGTCACGGAGCTCGCTGGCCTTCCTGGCCACCTGGGCCCAGCTCTGCTCGAGCGTATCCACTGACTGGTGCCACTCGCTGGCGGCCGTTGTCACACGCTTCCGGGGTGTCCCTGGGGTGCTCTTGTAGGCGGCCAGAGCCCGGCTCAGGGAGGTGACAGGGTCACCGTCATCGGAGGTGACATTGTGGCGCCTGCAGGTGTCATCAATACAGCTCATGGTGGCCCAGAGGTCATTGGTGAATTCCTCCAGATCCCAGTACGGGCACCCTGGGGACATCAACACCAGCATCTCCTCGTCCCGCCTGGGCAGGGTGTCCAGCAGCTCGCCCAGGGTGGCCACCACGGTGACCTGTGGCTGCAGCAGGGCCAGGAACAGCTGGGGAACGGACAGGGGAGGTGTCAGGGACCTGGTGGCACTTGCGGCCTCCTGGGGTGGCCCCCAGCCCCCAAGAGGTCTCCTTTATTCCCTCCATCCCTCTGTCAGCCTCTTGTCCCCTCTGCCACCGCCCTGCCGCCACTGCTGTCCCTCTGCCACCCCCGTCCATCCTCTGTGTCCCTCGCATGTCCCTCTTTCCCCCCTTGCCCTGTCGCACCTCTTGGAGCTCCTTGCTCAGTGGGAACGCCTTGGGGACACCTTGGGGACGCTCTCGGGGTCGAAGGAGCCTTGGGATGTCCTTCATGGCTCTTCGGCACCGCTCGTCCACCCCGGTATAGCTATTGTCACCAAAATTGAAACAGAACTTGACGATGTGATCAACTGCCCCCAGCAGGTGATCCTTGCCCAGGCAGGTGGTGGCCTCCCACAGCCACTCGGCCTCGGCCACCTTGGCCACCAAGTCCTCGGGGACTTTGGGGGACGCCTCATTTGTGTCCTCCAGGGCGGTCTCGATGTCCCCAACCCTGCGCTGCAGCTCCCGGGGGAACGCGGTGGCTTCGTCACACGCGGCCACCAAGCGCTCCAGCAGCCCCAGGGCCGCCTCCAGCCGCTGTCTCCTCCTGATGGCCCTGGTTGCCTGGGTGGCCGCCACCGTGGCCTGTTCCCTCACCTGGCCTCCGTGCCCGGCCACCACCTCGGCCCCCTTCTCCCCGCCCAGGGCCTGACCCAGCCCCGCCACGTTTTCCTGCGCTGTCCCATCACGGGCAGCCTTCTCCCGCAGCTTCCTCACTCGGGTGGTGGCGGTGGCCTCCTCAGAGGCCGCCTCAGCGACCACCGCCCTGCAGGCGTCGCGGAGCTTGGCGGCCCTCCTGGCCACCTCATCCCAGCTGTCCGCCAGCACCCACACGGGCCACGCGCGGGCTGTCATCGTCACGTTGCGCCAGGTGGTCCACGGCGTGCTCTCGTAGGCGGCCAGGGCGCGGCTCAGGGAGGTGACGCGGTAAGCGACACTGTCGGGGTCGTAGCAGTGGGACCAGACGCAGTTAGCGCACCGCATGGTTTCCCACAGCTCCCTGGTGAATTTGCTCAGGTCCTCGTGCAGGCACCCCGGGGGCATCAGCAGCAGCAGCATCTCCTCGTCCCGCCTGGGCAGGGTGTCCAGCAGCTCGCCCAGGGTGGACACCACGGTGACCTGTGCCTGCAGCGGGGCCGGGGACAGCTGGGGAACGGACAGGGGAGGTGTCAGGGACATGGTGGCACTTGTGGCCTCCTGGGGTGCCTTCCTTCCCCCAAGGGGTGCCATTGGACCCCTCCGTCCCTTTGTCAGCCTCTTGTCCCTGCTGCCACCCCTGCCACCCCCCCGTCCCCTCCCGCCCCATATCCCCACATCCCCCATTCCCCCGTACCGTGTCCCCTCTGTCGCCTCTCCCTGCTCCCCTGTTGCACCTTACGGAGCTCCACACTCACTTCGGACAACTTCAGGATGCGCTGGGGACGCTCCAGGGGTCGAAGGAGCCTTGAGACGTCCTCCATGGCTATTTGGCACCACTTGTCCACCTCACGGGCACTGGGCCTGGCACGGCCACCCTTGCTATAGTAGTTGAGGATGTCATCAATTATCCCCAGCAGGTGACCCTTGGCCAGGTGGGTGTTGGCCTCCCACAGTGGCTCGGCCTCGGCCACCTTGGCCACCAAGGCATCGGGGACATCGGGGGACGCCTCTAGGGTGGCCTTGATGTCCCCGAGCAGGAACAGCAGCTCCCGAGGGAACGCGGTGGCTTCGACACACGCGGCCACCAAGCGCTCCAGCGGCCACAGGGCCACCTCCAGCTGTTCTCTCACCATGGTTGCCCTTGTTGCCTCCCTGGCAGCCACCCTGGCCCCTTCTCTAACCGGGAATTCAGCCCTGGCCGCCACCTTGGCCCCCTCCTCCCTCCTCCCGCCACCTCGGCCCCCTCCTCCCTGAGCCTGACCCAGCTCCACCATCTGTTCCTCAGACGTCCCATCGCGGACAGCCTTGGCCTGCAGCTCCCTGAGCTCGGCAGTCATTGCCTCAGTGGCCACCTCGCTCCAGGTGTCACGGAGCTCAGAGGCCTTCCTGTTGAGCTGGGCCCACCTGTCCACAAGCACAGACACCACCTGATGCCACTCACGGGCCGCCATTGCCACACGGTCCTGGGTGGTCCGTGGGGTGCTCCTGTAGGCGGCCAGGGCCTGGCTCAGGGAGGTGACACCGCCATCACCATCATCGGTGACAATGCAGCGCTTCCAGGTGTCATCAGTGCAGCGCAGGGTGACCCGCAGCTCCTTGGTGAATTCCTCCAGGCCCCTGTACAGGCGCTTTAGGCACTCGAGCAGCAGCATCTCCTTCTCCTCCCGCCTGGGCAGGGTGTCCAGCAGCTCGCCCAGGGTGGACACCACCCTGACCTGTGCCTGCAGCATGGCCAGGGACAGCTGGGGACGGGACAGCAAAGGTGTCAGGGACCTGGTAGCACTTGTGGCATCCTGAGGTGGCCCCCTGCCCCCGAGGGTTCCCCTTTGTGCCCCTCCCTGGAGGGCTCTGCTGTCCGTCTGTCCCTCCCTCGTTCCCTCTGCCACTTCCCTCGTAGCCTCTGCCACCCTCTGCTGTCCCCTCCAGCACCCCGCGCCAGTCCCCGGTCCCCTCCCCGTCCCATCGCACCTCTTGGGGCTCCATGGTCACTGGTGACACCTTGGGGACACCTTGGGGACGCTCTGGTGGCGAAGGAGCCGCGGGACCAGCGTCGGTGCCGGCCCAGAATCGGCCCTCGGGGACGTCGCCGAGAAAATGGCGGAGCCGCCTCAGAGAGGGTGGGAAAGGGGCTGGACGCCCGCCCTTTCCACGGAAGCCCGAGGATTTAGGCGCTTTGGCTCAATCCAGGGGATTTAGGATCCACCCCCAGTCGATTTAGGCTCCGTCCCACAATTTCCTGGCGGATTCTGACAGGCCCAGTCCAGAACCGTTCTCGGTAGCGGCAACAAGCAAATGACGGAGCCGTCTCAGGAGGGGCCGGAAAGGGGCTGGGCACCCGCCCTTTCCAGTACTGCCCTTATGCATGGATACCCCAGGATTTGGGCGCTTTGGCTCAATCCCAGGAGATTTAGGATCCACCCCCAAGGAACACAGGCTCCGTCTCGCCATTTCCAGGCGGATTCCGCCTATCCCGGCTGGATTTAGGCGGGAACGCGGAGCGCTCTGAGGAGCGGGCGGAACTGCCCTCACCCAAGATGGCGGCGCGGCTTCGCCCCAGAGACGGGCAGTTGGCGCCTGATGAGCTTAGGGAGCGCTCCTGGGGGACTTTACTGGACACATTTGGGCGCTTTGGTTGAATCTCAGTGGATTTAGTCTACATCCCGCCATTTCCAGCCGGATTCCACCGTTCCCGGCTGGATTTAGGAGGGAAGGCGGCGCTGCCTGAGGAGCCCACAGAATTGCCCTTAACAAAGATGGCGGCACAGCCGCCTTCTCATGAATGGCGGCCCAATCCGAAGCCGCGTCTGGCAGAAGTACTGGCGGAACTTAACCCCTCGGCGGCGTCTGCGGTCGCTTCCGGCGGACACGCGGTGCATTGTGGTCCCGGTGGGGCCCAGCGGCGGCGGAGCGGGGCCGGGGCCGAGGCCGCGGGGGGGGGGGCGCGGCCCCGGGGGGGGGCGGGGCGGGAATTTGGGGGCGCCGAGGGAGCCCCGGGACCCCCCCCGGCAGCGCGGGATGGGCGACAGCGACCGCGGTCAGCACCGGGAGCGGCGGGAGCGGTGGGGGGGGGAGGCGGTGAGGGCGGGGGTTATGAAGGGATTGGGGGGATGCTGAGAGAGTTTGGGGGTCCTGAGGGGAATTGGAAGTCCTGAGGCGATTTGGGTTCGTGAGGGAGATTTGGGTGTCGTGAGGGGGAACTGGGGGGTCCCGAGGTGATGTGAAGGTCCTGAGGGGGTTTGGAAGTCCTGAGGTGGTTTAGGGGGCTTGTGAGGGAGAATTGGGTGTCATGAGGGGTAACTGGGGGGTTCGGGGGGTCCTGAGGGGATGTAGGGGGTCTTGAGGGGATTTGGGGGTCCTGAGGGAATTTAGGGGTCCTGAGGGAGACTTGGGTGTCATGAGGGGGAACTGGGGGTGCTTGGGGGGGTCCTGAGGGGATTTGGGGATCATGAGTGAGAATTGGGTGTCATGACGGGGAACTGGGGGTGTTTGGGGGGTCCTGAGGGGATGTAGGGGGTCCTGAGGGGATGTAGGGGGTTCGTGAGGGAGAATTGGGTGTCATGAGGGGGAACTGGGAGGGTTTGGGGGGTCCTAAGGGGGTTTGGGGGTTCGTTAGGGAGAATTGGGGGTTTGTGAGGGAGAATTGGGTGTCATGAGGGGGAACTGGGGGGGTTTGGGGTCCCCGAGGGGATGTGAGGGTCCTGAGGGGGTTTAGGGGGGTTGTGAGGGGATGTGAGGGGGTTTGGGGGATCCTGAGGGAGATTTGGGGGATCCTGAGGGAGTTTGGGGGTCTTGAGGGGATTTAGGGGGTCCTGAGGGGATTTTGGAGGGTCCGGAGGGAGAATCGGACATCTTGAGGGGATTTGGGAGGATCTGAGGGTCGTGAGGGTTCCTGAGGGGGTTCAGGTGGGTTGTGAGGGGATGTAAAGGGGGTTTGGGGGGTCCTGAGGGAGTTTGGGGGTCCTGAGGGGATTTAGGGGGGGTCCTGAGGGAGTTTGGGGGTCCTGAGGGGATTTAGGGGGGGTCCTGAGGGAGTTTGGGGGTCCTGAGGGGATTTAGGGGAGGTTCTGAGGGGGTTTTGGAGGGTCCGGAGGGAGAATCGGACATCTTGAGGGGATTTGGGAGGATCTGAGGATCGTGAGGGTTCCTGAGGGGGTTCAGGTGGGTTGTGAGGGGATGTAAAGGGGGTTTGGGGGATCCTGAGGGAGTTTGGGGGTCCTGAGGGGATTTAGGGGGGGTCCTGAGGAAGTTTGGGGGTCCTGAGGGGGTTCAGGGGGGTTGTGAGGGGATGTAAAGGGGGTTTGGGGGGTCCTGAGGGAGTTTGGGGGTCCTGAGGGGATTTCAGGGGGGTTGTGAGGGGGCTGAGGGGATGTGAGGAGATTTGGAGAATCCTGAGGGAACTTGTAGGGTCGTGAGGAGGTTTGAGGGAGTCGTGAGGGGATTTGGGGAATCCCGAGGGGATTTGGGGGAGTTGTGAAGGGGTTTTGGGGGCGCTGAGGATTCCTGAGGGAATTTGGGGCGATCCTGAGGGAGAACTGGGGGTCCTGACTGGGTTTGGAGCGTCGTGAAGGGATTTGGGGGGTTCTGAGGGGATTTGGGGGGGTCCTGAGGGGATTTTTGGGTGATTTTGGAGGGTTCTGAGGGGACTGGGGGGTCCTGAGGGGATTTGGGGGGATTTTGAAGGGTTCTGTGGGGATTTGGGGTCCTGAGGTGGTGAGGGGATTTCGGGGGGTCCTTGAGTGGATTTGTGGGTTCATTACTGAATTTTTGGAGGGGTCTGGGCTGATTTTGGGGCAGTTTTTGGTGTCCGGAGTGGATTTGAGGCGATTTTGGGGGTGATTTGGGGTAATTTCGGGGTCCCTGATGGAATTTTGGGGTAATTTTGTCTCTCTGAGCAGATTTTGGGGGTAATTTTGGGGTCTCTGATCTGATTTTGGGGTAATTTTGGGGTCCCTGCTCTGATTTTGGGGGATTATTGGATATTTTTAGGGTATTTTCAGGGCATTTTGGAGTCCCCAACTGGAGTTTGGGGTTTTTTGGGGTATTTTGGGGTAATTTTGGGCTCCCTGATGGGACTTTGGGGTAATTTTGGGGTCCATAATGGGATTTGGGGGATCCTTCATGGGATTTTGGGGTATTTTGGTGCAATTTTGGGGTGTTTTGATGCAATTTTGGGCTATTTTGATGCAAATTTTTTGTATTTTGCTGTGATTTTGGGTTATTTTGCTGCCTTTTTCTGTATTTTGATGCAATTTTGGGATTTTTTGGTGCAGTTCTGGAGAATTTTATGCAATTTTGGGCGATTTTAATGCAATTTTGGGATATTTTGCTGCAGTTTTGGCTATTTTGTTCCAATTTGGGGCACTTTGCTGTAATTCTGTGCTATTTTGGTTCAATTTTTGGCTGTTTTGATGCAATTTTGGGCTATTTTGGTGCAAATTTGGGGTTCCTGACAGGATTTTGGGGTGATTTGCTACAATTTTGGGCTATTTTGATTTAATTTTGGGCTATTTGGCTGCAATTTTGGGTTATTTCAATGGAATTTTTTGTGTTTTGCTGCAATTTTGGGGTCCCTGATGGTATTTTGGGCTATTTTGTCGCAATTTTTAGGGTATTTTGCTTCAACTTTAAGCTATTTTAATGCATTTTTAGGGTATTTAAATGTGGTTTTGGGGTACTTGATGCAATTTGGGCCATTTCAATGCGATTTTCTCGTGTTTTGCTGCAATTTTGGGCTATTCTGGTTCAATTTTGGGCTGATTTGCTGCAATTTTGGGGTGATTTGATCAGTTTTGGGGTCCCTAACTTTGATTTTTGGGGGTGTCTCGTTGCAGACTGCCGCAGCCCCGACAGCTCGAGCTGCAATTTTGGGCTGATTTGATCAAATTTTGGGCTGATTTAATCATTTTTGGGGTGATTTAATCAATTTTTGGGGTGTCTCGTTTCAGACTGCCGCAGCCCCGACAGCTCAAGCTGCAATTTTGGGCTGATTTGAACAAATTTGGGGTTCCCAAGTTCAATTTTTGGGGTGATTTGCTGCAATTTTGGGCTGATTTGCTGCAATTTTGGGCTGATTTGATGCAATTTTGGGGTTCCTAAGTTCAATTTTTGGGGTGATTTAATCAATTTTGGGGTCTCTCATTTCAGACTGCCGCAGCCCCGACAGCTCGAGCTGCAGTTTTGGGGTGATTCAATGCAATTTTTGGCTGATTTGCTGCGATTTTGGGCCTCTTAACACAATTTTTGGCTATTTTGGTTCAATTTTGGACCATTTTGCTGCAATTTGGGCCTTTTCAATGCGATTTTCTTGTGTTTTGCTGCAATTTTGGGCTGATTTGCTGCAATTTTGGGGTGATTTGCTGCAATTTTGGGCTGATTTGATCAATTTTGGGGTTCCTAAGTTCATTTTTTGGGGTGATTTGATCAATTTAGGGGTTCCTAAGTTCAATTTTGGGCTGATTTGCTGCAATTTTGGGCTGATTTGATCAATTTTGGGGTTCCTAAGTTCATTTTTTGGGGTGATTTGATCAATTTAGGGGTTCCTAAGTTCAATTTTGGGCTGATTTGCTGCAATTTTGGGCTGATTTGATCAATTTTGGGGTTCCTAAGTTCATTTTTTGGGGTGATTTGATCAATTTTGGGGTTCCTAAGTTCAATTTTGGGCTGATTTGCTGCAATTTTGGGCTGATTTGATCAATTTTGGGGTTCCTAAGTTCATTTTTTGGGGTGATTTGATCAATTTTGGGGTTCCTAAGTTCAATTTTGGGCTGATTTGCTGCAATTTTGGGCTGATTTGATCAATTTTGGGGTTCCTAAGTTCATTTTTTGGGGTGATTTGATCAATTTTGGGGTTCCTAAGTTCAATTTTGGGCTGATTTGCTGCAATTTTGGGCTGATTTGATCAATTTTGGGGTTCCTAAGTTCATTTTTTGGGGTGATTTGATCAATTTTGGGGTTCCTAAGTTCAATTTTGGGCTGATTTGCTGCAATTTTGGGCTGATTTGATCAATTTTGGGGTTCCTAAGTTCATTTTTTGGGGTGATTTGATCAATTTTGGGGTTCCTAAGTTCAATTTTGGGCTGATTTGCTGCAATTTTGGGCTGATTTGATCAATTTTGGGGTTCCTAAGTTCATTTTTTGGGGTGATTTGATCAATTTTGGGGTTCCTAAGTTCAATTTTGGGCTGATTTGCTGCAATTTTGGGCTGATTTGATCAATTTTGGGGTTCCTAAGTTCATTTTTTGGGGTGATTTGATCAATTTTGGGGTTCCTAAGTTCAATTTTGGGCTGATTTGCTGCAATTTTGGGCTGATTTGATCAATTTTGGGGTTCCTAAGTTCATTTTTTGGGGTGATTTGATCAATTTTGGGGTTCCTAAGTTCAATTTTGGGCTGATTTGCTGCAATTTTGGGCTGATTTGATCAATTTTGGGGTTCCTAAGTTCAATTTTGGGCTGATTTGCTGCAATTTTGGGGTGATATGATCAATTTTGGGGTTCCTAAGTTCAATTTTGGGCTGATTTGATGCAATTTTGGGGTGATATGATCAATTTTGGCGTGTCTCGTTGCAGACTGCCGCAGCCCCGACAGCTCGAGCTGCAATTTTGGGCTGATTTGATCAATTTTGGGGTTCTTAAGTTCAATTTTTGGGGTGATTTGATGCAATTTTGGGGTTCCTAAGTTCAATTTTTGGGCTGATTTAATCAATTTTTGGGGTGATTTAATCAATTTTGGGGTGTCTCGTTGCAGACTGCCGCAGCCCCGACAGCTAGAGCTGCAATTTTGGGCTGATTTGCTGCAATTTTGGGGTGATTTGATCGATTTTGGAGTTCCTAAGTTCAATTTTTGGGGTGATTTGATGCAATTGTGGGGTGATTTAATCAGTTTTTGGGGTGTCTCGTTGCAGACTGCCGCAGCCCCGACAGCTCGAGCTGCAGTTTTGGGGTGATATGATCATATTTTGGGGTGATATGATCAATTTTTGGGGTGATTTAATCAGTTTTTGGGGTGATTTGTTGCAATTTTGGGGTTCCTAAGTTCAGTTTTTGGGGTGATTTAATCAGTTTTTGGGGTGTCTCGTTGCAGACTGCCGCAGCCCCGACAGCTCGAGCTGCAGTTTTGGGGTGATATGATCATATTTTGGGGTGATATGATCACATTTTGGGGTGATTTAATCAGTTTTTGGGGTGTCTCGTTGCAGACTGCCGCAGCCCCGACAGCTCGAGCTGCAGTTTTGGGGTGATGTGATCATATTTTGGGGTGATATGATCATATTTTGGGGTGATTTAATCAGTTTTTGGGGTGTCTCGTTGCAGACTGCCGCAGCCCCGACAGCTCGAGCGCCGCCTCCCCTCCCCCCCCCGCCCCTCCCCCCATGGGGTCCCCGCCCCTGGGCCCCTCCCCCGCCCTGGGGGGGGCTCTGGGGTCCCCCCCGGCCCTGGGGGGGGCTCTGGGCTCCCCCTTCCCCGTCATCAGCTCCTCCATGGGCTCCCCCCAGAGCCTCAACTACGGCAGCGGCAGCGGCGCGCAGGTGAGAGACACGGGGGGATAATGGGGGAAAAATTGAGGGGAAATGGGAAAAAAAGGGGAAATAATGGGGGAAATAATGGGGAAAATAAGGGGAAAAAATTGGGGAAAAATGGGGCAAGTAATGGGGAATAATGGGGGAAATAAGGGGGGAAAATGGAGGAATAACGGGGGAAAAATAACGGGAAAAAATGGGGGGACAATGGGGAAAAATGGGGGAAATAATGGGGGGAAAAATGGGGGAAATAATGGGGAAATATTGGGGGAATAATGGGGGGAATAATGGGGGAAATAATTGGGGAAAATGGGGGGAAAATAACGGGAAAAAATGGGGGGACAATGGGGGAAATAATGGGGGAATAATGGGTGAATAATGGGGGAATAATGGGTGAACAATGGGGGAATAATGGGGGAAATAATTGGGGAAAATTAGGGAAAATAATGGGGGAAAAATTGGGAAAAATGGGGGAAATAATGGGGGAAAAATAACAGGAAAAAATGGGGGGACAATGGGGAAATAATGGGGAAAAATGGGGGGAATAATGGGGGAACAGTGGGGGAATAATGGGGCAAATAATTGGGGAAAATTACGGGAAATAATGGGGGAGAAATTTGGGAAAAAATGGGGGAATAATGGGGGAATAACGGGGCAAAAATAGCGGGGAAAAATGGGGGGACAATGGGGAAAAAATGGGAAAATAATGGGGAAAAATGAGGGAAAAAATGGGGGAATAATGGGGAAAAATGGGGAAATAATGGGGAAAATGGGGAAATAATGGGAAAAAAAGGGAAAATAATGGGGAAAATAAGGGGAAAAAATTGGGAAAAAATGGGGGAATAACGGGGGAAAAATAACGGGAAAAATGGGGGGACAATGGGGAAAAATGGGGGAATAATGGGGAAAATAATGGGGAAAATAAGGGGAAAAAAATGGGAAAAAATGGGGGAATAACGGAAAAATAACGGGAAAAAATGGGGGGACAATGGGGAAAAATGGGGGAAAAACGGGGGAAATAATAGGGGAAATACTGGGGGGAAAATGGGGGAAATAATAGGGGAAATAATGGGGAATAATGGGAAAAATAGGAAAATAATGGGGGAAATAATGGGGGAAATAATGGGGGAAATAATGGGAAAAAAATGGGAAAATAATGGGGTAGTAATGAGGGAATAATGAGGAGATATTGGGGGAAAAATGGGTGAAATAAAGGGGAAAAATGGGGAAATAATGGGGAAAATTGGGAAAAATGGGGGAATAACGGGGGAAAAATAACGGGAAAAATGGGGGGACAATGGGGAAAAATGGGGGAAATACCGGGGAAAAACGGGGCAAATAATAGGGGAAATACTGGGGGAAAAATGGGGGAAATAATAGGGGAAATACTGGGGGAATAATGAGAAAAATGGGAAAATAATGGGGGAAATAATGGGGGAAATAATGGAGGAAAAAGGGGAAATAATGGGAAAAAATGGGAAAACAATGGGGTAGTAATGAGGGAATAATGAGGAGATATTGGGGGAAAAGTGGGTGAAATAAAAGGGAAAAATAGGGAAAAATGGGGAAAATAAGGGGAAAAATTGGGAAAAATGGGGGAATAACGGGGAAAAATGAGGGAATAATGGGGGAAATAATGGGGAAAAATGGGTGAATAATGGGGGGAAATGGGGAAAAAAAGGGAAAACAATGGGGGAATAATGGGGAAAATAACGGGAAGAAGTGGGGAAAAAATTGGAAAATAGTGGGGAAAATAATAGGAAAAAAATAGGGAAAATGTGGAAAAATTGGGAAATAACGGAATAATGGGGAAGATAATGGGAAAAAATGGGGGAAAATGGGGAAAAAAATGGAAAATAATGGGGGAATAATGGGGAAGTAATGGCGGAATAATGGGGGAAAGAATGAGAAAAATGGGGAAAGAAGTGGGAAAATAATGGGGGAAATAATGGGGGGGAAATGGGGGGAAAATGAGGAAATCATAGGGGTAATAATGGGGAAAAAATGGGGGAAATAAAGGGAAAAATAGGAAAAAAAAGGGAAAATAATGGGGGAAATAATGGGGTAAAAAGGGAAAATAATGGGAAAAATGGGAAAATAGCGAGGTAATAATGAGGGAATAATGGGGAAAATAAGGGGAAAAATTGGAAAATAATGGGGGAATAATGGGGGAAAAATAACGGGAAAAAATGGGGGGACAATGGGGAAATAATGGGGAAAAATGAGGGAAAAAATGGGGGAATGATGGGGAAAAATGGGGGAAATAATGGGGGAATAATTGGGAAAAATGGGGAAATAATGGGGAAAAATGAGGAAAAATAAGGGGGAAAAACGGGGGACAGAATTGGGAAATAATGGGGGAATAATGGGGGATAATGGAGAAAAATTGAAAAAAGGGAAAATAATGCAGAAAAAAATTGGAAAATAATGGGGGAAATAATGGGGAAACTAACAGAAAAAAATAGGGGAAAAATTGCGGAATAATGGGGAAAATAATGGGAAAAAATGGGGGGAAGTGGAGAAAACTTGGGAAAAAATGGGGTAAAAAGTGGGGAAAAAAAGGGAAAATAATGGGGAAAAATGGGGGAAATAAAGGGAAAAATAGGAGAAAAATGGGAAAAAAAATAGGGAAAGTAATGGAGGAATAATGGGGATTAATGGGGTTTTGGGGGTTTTTGGAGAAAAAATCAGATTTTGGGGGGAAATAATGGGAGTTTTGGGGAAATAATGGGGTTTTTTAGAGGGGAAAATTGGTGTCTTGTGTGGAAAAATGGGATTTTGGGGAAATTTTGGGGAAATAATGGGGTTTTAGGGGAAAATGGGATTTTTGGGGTGTTGAGGGAGGGGAAAATGGGAATTTTGGGGGGAAATAATGGGATTTTTGGGGGAAATTATTGGGATTTGGTGGGGATTTTTTAGGGGAAATAATGGGGTTTTAGGGAGGTTTTGGGGGAAATTAATGGGAATTTGGGGATAATAATGGGATTTTGGGTGGGAAATGGGGTTTTGGGGAAAAATTGGGATTTTTCAGGGGAAAAATGGGATTTTTGGGAGCTTTTGGGGGGAAAATGGGAATTTTAGGGAAAAATAATGGGGATTTGGGAGGGGAAAATGGGATTTGGGGGGAAAGAATGGGAATTTTTTGGGGGAAAATGGGAATTTGGAAGAAAAATGGGGATTTGGGGGAAAGAAATGGGAATTTTTTAGGGAAAAATGGGGATTTGGGGGGGAAAAGGAATTTTTTTGGGGGAAAAATGGGAATTTTGGGGGGAAAATGGGGATTTGGGGGGCTTTGGGGAGGGAAAATGGGGATTTGGGGGGAAAAAGGAATTTTTTTGGGGAAAAATGGGAATTTTAGGGGGAAAATGGGGATTTTGGGGGGATTGGGGGGAAAATGGAGAACTGGGGGTAAAAATGAGATTTTTTTGGGTGAAATAATGAGATTTTTGGGCCATTTTGGGGAGGGAAAATGGGATTTTTTGGGGGTTAAAAATGGGATTTTTTTGGGTGAAATAATGAGATTTTTGGGCCGTTTTAGAGAGGGAAAATGGGATTTTTTGGGAGGTTAAAAATGAGATTTTTTTGGGGTGAAATAATGAGATTTTTGGGCCATTTTGGGGAGGGAAAATGGGATTTTTTGGGAGGTTAAAAATGGGATTTTTTTGGGTGAAAAAATGAGATTTTTGGGCCATTTTGGGGAGGGAAAATGGGATTTTTTGGGAGGTTTTGGGGGGGAAAATGGGGATTTTTGGGTAGAAAACCTCTGGGATTTTGGGGCAGAAATGGAATTTTGTTGGATTTTTGGGAAAAAGTGGGATTTTGGGGGGAAATAACGGGATTTGGGGGGAAAATAATGGGATTTTGGGGGGAAAATGGGAATTTTGGGGAAATAATGGGATTTTGGGGGAAATAATGGGATTTGGGGGAACTAATGGGATTTTGGGGGGAACTAATGGGATTTTGGGGGTGAATAATGGGAATTTTGGGAGAAATAATGGGATTTGGGGAGAAATAATGAGATTTTGGGGGGAAATAATGGGATTTTGGGGGGAAATAATGGGATTTGGGGGAACTAATGGGATTTTGGGGGGAAATAATAGGATTTGGGGGGAAAATTATGGGATTTTGGGGGAAAGATGGGAATTTTGGGGAAATAATGGGATTTTGGGGGGAACTAATGGGATTTTGGGAGGGGAAATAATGGGATTTTGGGGGAAAATAATGGGATTTTGGGAAAATGTGGGATTTTGGGGGAAATAATGGGATTTTGGGGGTGAATAATGGGAATTTTGGGAGAAATAATGGGATTTTGGGAAAATGTGGGATATTGGGGGGATATAATGGGATTTTGGGAGGAAATAATGGGGTTTCGGGGGAAAATAATGGGAATTTTGGGAGAAATAATGGGAATTTTGGGAGAAATAATGGGATTTCGGGGGGAAATAATGGGATTTGGGGGGGAAATAATGAGATTTTGGGGGGAAATAATGGGATTTGGGGGGCAAATAATGGGATTTTTGGGGAAATAATTGGATTTTGGGAGGGAAAATAATGGGATTTTGGGAAAATGTGGGATTTTGGGAGAAATAATGGGATTTGGGGAGAAATAATGGGATTTGGGGGAACTAATGGGATTTTGGGGGGAAATAATGGGATTTTTGGGGAAATGTGGGATTTTGGGGGAAATAATGGGATTTTGGGAAAATGTGGGATATTGGAGGGATATAATGGGATTTTGGGAGGAAATAATGGGATTTTGGGGGTGAATAATGGGAATTTTGGGAGAAATAATGGGATTTGGGGAGAAATAATGGGATTTGGGGGAACTAATGGGATTTTGGGGGGAAATAATGGGATTTTGGGTGGAAAAATGAGGAGTTTTTTGGCCAAAAGCATTCATTTGGTGGGAAAAAAAAAAAAACGGATTTTTTGGGGAAAACTGGGATTTTCAGGGAGCAAACCTCTGGGATTTTGGGGCAGAAATGGAATTTTGTTGGATTTTCCCAAATGTGGAATTTTCCACCCCAGCTGGCGCCGGCGGTGGGGCTGGCGCTGCCCCCCGGGGGCGCCCCCGAGGACGTGAAGCCCCCGCTGGGAATCCGCGCACCCCAAAACTGCGGCGGGGCCGGGAAACGGCTCTGCGCCATCTGCGGGGACAGGAGCTCAGGTTTGGGGGGAAAAACGGGGAATTTGGGCAAAAACGGGGAAAAATGGGAAAAAATGGGGAAAAAATGGGGAAAAAATGGGATTTATTGGGGAAAAAATGGGATTTATGGGGCCAAAAATGGGGATTTGGGGCTGGGAAATGGCTCTGCGCCATCTGCGGGGACAGGAGCTCAGGTCTGGGGGAAAAACGGGGATTTTGGGAAAAAACGGGGAAAAAAAGGGGATTTGGGGCTGGGAAACGGCTCTGCGCCATCTGCGGGGACAGGAGCTCAGGTTTGGGGGGAAAAACGGGGAATTTGGGCAAAAACGGGGAAAAAAAGGGAAAAAATGGGGGAAAAATGGGATTTATTGGGGAAAAAATGGGATTTATTGGGGAAAAAATGGGATTTATTGGGGAAAAAATGGGATTTATGGGGCCAAAAATGGGGATTTGGGGCCGGGAAACGGCTCTGCGCCATCTGCGGGGACAGGAGCTCAGGTTTGGGGGGAAAAACGGGGAATTTGGGCAAAAACGGGGAAAAATGGGAAAAAATGGGGAAAAAATGGGGAAAAAATGGGATTTATTGGGGAAAAAATGGGATTTACGGGGCCAAAAATGGGGATTTGGGGCTGGGAAACGGCTCTGCGCCATCTGCGGGGACAGGAGCTCAGGTCTGGGGGGAAAATGGGGATTTTGGGCAAAAACGGGGAAAAAATGGGAAAAAATGGGGAAAAAATGGGATTTATTGGGGAAAAATGGGATTTATTGGGAAAAAAATGGGATTTATTGGGGAAAAAATGGGGATTTGGGGCCGGGAAACGGCTCTGCGCCCTCTGCGGGGACAGGAGCTCAGGTCTGGGGGAAAAACGGGGATTTTGGGCAAAAACGGGAAAAATGGGAAAAAATGGGGAAAAAATGGGGAAAAAAAAGGGATTTATTGGGGAAAAAATGGGGATTTGGGGCTGGGAAACGGCTCTGCGCCATCTGCGGGGACAGGAGCTCAGGTCTGGGGGAAAAACGGGGATTTTGGGGAAAAATGGGGAAAAATAGAGAAAAATTGGGGAAAAAATGGGGAAAAAAAAGGGATTTATTGGGGAAAAAATGGGGATTTGGGGCTGGGAAATGGCTCTGCGCCATCTGCGGGGACAGGAGCTCAGGTCTGGGGGGAAAATGGGGATTTTGGGCAAAAACGGGGAAAAATGGGAAAAAATGGGGAAAAAATGGGGAAAAAAAAGGGATTTATTGGGGAAAAAATGGGGATTTGGGGCTGGGAAACGGCTCTGCGCCATCTGCGGGGACAGGAGCTCAGGTCTGGGGGAAAAACGGGGAATTTGGGCAAAAACGGGGAAAAAATGGGAAAAAATGGGGAAAAAATGGGATTTATTGGGGAAAAAATGGGATTTATGGGGCCAAAAATGGGGATTTGGGGCTGGGAAATGGCTCTGCGCCCTCTGCGGGGACAGGAGCTCAGGTCTGGGGGAAAAACGGGGATTTTGGGCAAAAACGGGAAAAATGGGAAAAAATGGGGAAAAAATGGGGAAAAAAAAGGGATTTATTGGGGAAAAAATGGGATTTATGGGGCCAAAAATGGGGATTTGGGGCTGGGAAATGGCTCTGCGCCATCTGCGGGGACAGGAGCTCAGGTTTGGGGGGAAAAATGGGGAATTTGGGCAAAAACGGGGAAAAATGGGAAAAAATGGGGAAAAAATGGGGAAAAAAAAGGGACTTATTGGGGAAAAAATGGGGATTTGGGGCTGGGAAAGGGCTCTGTGCCATCTGCGGGGACAGGAGCTCAGGTCTGGGGGGAAAAACGGGGAAAAATGATGAAAAATTGAAATTTTGGTGAAAAAATGGGAATTTTGGGGGGAGAAATGGGGAAAAAATGGGGAAAAATGGGGATTTGGGGCCGGGAAACGGCTGTGCGCCATCTGCGGGGACAGGAGCTCAGGTCTGGGGGGAAAAACCCCGATTTGGGGCAAAAATGGGGAAAAATGGGGAAAAATTGGGGAAAAATGGTGAAAAAATGGGATTTATTGGGGAAAAAATGGGGGAAAAATGGGGATTTGGGGCTGGGAAAGGGCTCTGCGCCATCTGCGGGGACAGGAGCTTAGGTCTGGGGGGAAAAATGGGGATTTTGGGCAAAAACGGGGAAAAAGGGGATTTATTGGGGAAAAATGGGGAAAAAATGGGATTTATTGGGGAAAAAATGGGGGAAAATGGGGATTTGGGGCTGGGAAACGGCTGGGCACCATCTGCGGGGACAGGAGCTCAGGTCTGGGGGGAAAATGGGAAATTTGGGGAAAAATGGGGAAAATGGAGAAAAATTGGAGAAAAAATTGGGAAAATGGGGATTTTACAGCGAAAAAATGGGATTTATGGGGCCAAAAATGGGGATTTGGGGCTGGGAAACGGCTCTGCGCCCTCTGTGGGGACAGGAGCTCAGGTCTGGGGGAAAAACCGCAATTTTGGGCAAAAATGGGGAAAAGTGGGGAAAAATGGGGATTTTTCAGCAAAAAAAAAGGGGAAAAATGGGATTTATGGGGCAAAAAATGGGGATTTGGGGCTGGGAAACGGCTCTGTGCCATCTGTGGGGACAGGAGCTCAGATTTGGGGGGAAAAATGGGGATTTTGGGCAAAAATGGGAAAAAAATGGGGGAAAATGGCCGATTTTCGCTCCGATTTTTGCCATTTCTGCCGGAATTTCACCCAAAATTCCCAATTCCAGGCAAGCACTGCGGGGTCTCCAGCTGTGAGGGCTGCAAGGGCTCCTTGGGGCACTTTGGGCCAATTCTGGGTGGATTTTGGGTGGATTTTGCTCAATTTTGCACCGATTTTCGCCGTTTTCGAGCCAATTTTCGCCATTTGTTGAGCAATTTTCGCTCTGATTTTTCCCATTTTTGCTGGAATTTCACCCAAATTTCCCTGATTGTAGGCAAGCACTGCAGCATGTCCAGTTGTGAGGGCTGCAAGGGCTCCTCAGGGGCACTTTGGGCCAATTCTGGGTGGATTTTCCTCAATTTTGGGCCGTTTTTTGCCATTTCTGGGCTGATTTTTGGCGTTTCTGGGCCGATTTTCGCTCCGATTTTTGCCATTTCTGCCGGAATTTCACCCAAAATTCCCCGATTCCAGGCAAGCACTACGGCGTGTCGAGCTGTGAGGGCTGCAAGGGCTTCTTCAAGCGCACGATCCGCAAGGACCTGACGTACACGTGCCGCGACAACCGCGAGTGCGTGGTGGACAAGCGGCAGCGCAACCGCTGCCAGTACTGCCGCTACCAGAAGTGCCTGGCCACGGGCATGAAACGCGAGGGTGAGACTGGCACGGACTGGGATAGACTGGGAGGGACTGGGAGAGGGGTTTGGGCGAAAAAACGGGGAAAAAAGGGCAAAAAACGGGGAAAAAATCGGCCAAAATTTGGGGTTTTGGGAGCGAGAATTGGGGTTTTTGGAGGTGGAATGGGTGGGATTTGGGGATACTGGGAGGGACTGGGATGGACTGGGATAAAGATAGACTGGGATAAACTGGGAGGGGGGTTTGGGTGAAGAAATGGGGAAAAAACGGCAAAAAACGGGGAAAAAATCGGCCAAAATTTGGGGTTTTGGGAGCGAAAATAGCGAGGAAATGGTGGGAGATGGGTGGGGAATGAGGATTTGGGATACTGGGAGGGACTGGGAGGGACTGGGAGGGACTGGGAGACGGCGATTTCGGGGTGGCCCCAAATCTGGGGGCTCCCATCCCAAATTTCCCCCATTTTTTGCCATTTTTTTGCTGTTTTTCCCCATTTTTTCCCCGTTTTTTCCCATTTTTTCACCGTTTTCCCCCATTTTTCTGTCCCCCCCAGCGGTGCAGGAGGAGCGGCAGCGGGGCAAGGACAAGGAGGGCGACGGCGATTTCGGGGTGGCCCCCAACGAGGAGATGCCGGTGGAGAAACTTCTGGAAGCCGAGCTCGCCGTCGAGCCCAAGAGCGACGACGGCGCCGGCCCCGGCGGAGCCTCCGTGAGTGAAAAATTCCCAATTTTGGGGGAAATTTGGGGGATTTTGGGTGAGGGGAGGAAGCCCAGGGAGGAAATCCCGAAATGCCCCGAAATTCCTGGAGAAATCGGCGAAAATTCCACCAAAATTGGTGAAAATTCCCATTGGATTGATAAACAATTTCCTCAAAAATCCCCACAAAATTCTGGGAAAAATCCTTGAAAATTTCCTCCAAAAATTTGGGCAAAAATCCTCGAAAAATTTCCTCAAAAATTTGGGCAAAAATCCTTGAAAAATTTCCTCAAAAATTCAGGCAAAAATCTTTGAAAATTTCCTCCCAAATCCTTCAAAATTCTGGGAAAAATCCTTGAAATTTTCCTCCAAAAATTCCTCAAAAATTTGGGCAAAAATCCTCGAAAAATTTCCTCAAAAATTTGGGCAAAAATCCTTGAAAATTTCCTCCAAAAATTCCTCAAAGTTCTGGCAAAAATCTTTGACAAGTCCCCAAAATAGTTGGAAATTTCCTCTAAAATCCCTCAAAAATTCCCCCATAAAGTGTTCAAAGTTTTGCCAAAAATCCTCAAAAGTTTCCTCAAAAATTTTCCCCAAAGTCCTCAAAACTTCGGAAAAAAAATCTTTGAAAATTTCCCCAAAATTTCTCAAAAATTGTGGCAAAAATCCTGAAAAATTTCCTTGAAAATTCCCCCAAAATTCCCTTAAAATCCTCCAAGAGCGACGACGGCGCCGGCCCCGGGGAGCCTCCGTAAGTGCAAAATTCTGAATTTTGGGGAATTTTGGGGGATTTTGGGTGAGGGGAGGAAGCCCAGGGAGGAAATCCCAAAATCCCCTGAAATTCCTGGAGAAATCAGCAAAAATTCCACCAAAATTGGTGAAAATTCCCATTGGATTGATAAACAATTTCCTCAAAAATCCCCACAAAATTCTGGGAAAAATCCTTGAAAATTTCCTCCAAAAATTCCTCAAAAATTCGGGCAAAAATCCTCAAAAAAATTTCCTCAAAAATTTGGGCAAAAATCTTGGAAAATTTCCCCCCAAATCATTCAAAATTCGGGCAAAAATCCTTGAAAATTTCCTCAAAAAATTCCTCAAAAATTTGGGCAAAAATCTTTGAAAATTTCCTCCCAAATCGTTCAAAATTCTGGCAAAAATCCTTGAAAATTTCCTCCAAAAATTCCTCAAAAATTCGGGCAAAAATCCTCGAAAAATTTCCTCAAAAATTCAGGCAAAAATCTTTGAAAATTTCCCCCCAAATCCTTCAAAATTCTGGGAAAAATCCTTGAAAATTTTCTCCAAAATTCCCTCAAAAATTCTGGTTAAAAATCTTTCAAAATTCCCTCCAAAATTCCCCCATTTTTGGTCCAATTTTCAGGCAGATTTTCCCAATTTTGGGGGATTTTTTTCCCATTTTTTGGTGGATTTTCCCCATTTTTCACCCGTTTCTCGCTGGGTTTTTTCCGGAACGTTCCCCGTGAGGAGCTCTGGGCTGGGTTTGGGCCGGTGGGAATGTCGGGGGGAGTCTCAATTTGCCCCAAAAATTTGGGATTTTTCCCCATTTGTAGTCCAATTTTCTCCATTTTGGGGCTGTTTTTTCCTCATATCTGGGCCCATTTTCAGGCGGATTTTTGCCATTTTTGGGCCGTTTTTCCCCATTTTTGGTCCAATTTTCCCCGGGTTTTTTCTGGAACGTTCCCTGTGAGGAGCTCTGGGCTGGGTTTGGGATGGTGGGAGTGTCGGGGGGGGTCTCAATTTACCCCAAAATTTGGGATTTTTTCTCCAGTTTTTTCCATTTCTGGCCCTATTTTCAGGCTGATTTTCAGGCGGAATTTCCCCATTTTCAGGCAGATTTTTCCCATTTTTGGGCCATTTTTCCCCATTTTTGGGCCGTTTCTCGCCAGGTTTTTTCCGGAACGTTCCCCCTCAGGAGCTCTGGGCTGGGTTTGGGCCGGTGGGAATGTCGGGGGGGGTCTCAATTTACCTCAAAATTTGGGATTTTTCCCCATTTGTAGTCCAATTTTCTCCATTTTGGGGCCGTTTTTTCCTCATTTCTGGGCCCATTTTTGGGCGGATTTTTGCCATTTTTGGGCCGTTTCTCGCCGGGTTTTTTCTGGAACATTCCCTGTGAGGAGCTCTGGGCTGGGTTTGGGATGGTGGGAGTGTCGGGGGGGGTCTCAATTTGCCCCAAAATTTGGGATTTTTTCCCCAATTTCTTCCATTTCTGGCCCTATTTTCAGGCTGATTTTCAGGCGGAATTTCCCCATTTTCGGGCGGATTTTCCCCATTTTTGGGCCGTTTCTCGCCGGGTTTTTTCCGGAATTTTCCCCTCTGGAGCTCTGGGCTGGGTTTGGGCCGGTGGGAGTGTCGGGGGGGGTCTCAATTTGCCCCAAAATTTGGGATTTTTTCCCCAATTTCTTCCATTTCTGGCCCTATTTTCAGGCTGATTTTCAGGCAGATTTTTGCCATTTTTGGGCCATTTTTCCCCATTTTTGGTCCATTTTTCACCGGGTTTTTTCTGGAACGTTCCCCTCTGGAGCTCTGGGCTGGGTTTGGGCCGGTGGGAGTGTCGGGGGG
The DNA here is from genome assembly GCF_027887145.1 of Ammospiza caudacuta. Taxonomy (NCBI): domain Eukaryota; kingdom Metazoa; phylum Chordata; class Aves; order Passeriformes; family Passerellidae; genus Ammospiza; species Ammospiza caudacuta. The sequence goes on along the minus strand of NC_080625.1, from coordinate 905,681 downwards.
GGTCTCAATTTGCCCCGAAATCGCCCCAAATTCAGCCCAATGACCCGGTGACCAACATCTGCCAGGCGGCCGACAAGCAGCTCTTCACCCTGGTGGAGTGGGCCAAGAGGGTCCCCCACTTCTCGGGGCTCCCCTTGGACGACCAGGTCATCCTGCTCAGGGCAGGTCAGCCGGGACTGGGGAGTTTTGGGGTGAAAATCAGGGATTTTGGGCAAAATCTGGGAACTTTTGGGGTGTTTGGGGCAGATTTGGGGAGGTATGGGGTGGTTTGAAGGGTTATAATGAGAATTTGGGGGGCTCTGGGGGGGATTTGGGGGGCTTGGGAGGGTCTGGAAGGGATTTTGGGGGAATTTTGGGAATTTTCAGGAATTTTTGGGGAATTTTCAGGGGGATTTTGGGAGGTTTGGGGTGGATTTTGGGGTGCCTGGGGTGGATTTTGGGGCGGTTTCAGGGGATTTGGGGGTTTGGGGGGTCCAAGAGGGTCCCCCACTTCTCGGGGCTCCCCTTGGACGAGCAGGGCATCCTGCTCAGGGCAGGGCAGCCGGGACCGGGGAGTTTTGGGGTGAAAATCAGGGATTTTGGGCAAAATCTGGGAATTTTTGGGGTGTTTGGGGCAGTTCTGGGGTGGTTTGGGGGGCTAGAATGGGAATTTTGGGGGAATTTTGGGAGGGTCTGGAGGGGATTTTGGGATGGATTTGGGAAATTTTTGAGAGAATTTCATTTTTTGGGGGGAAATTTTGGGGATTTTTGGGCGATTTAGGGGTGATTTTAGGGGGGATATGGGGTGGATTTTGGGGCTGTTTCAGGGGATTTGGGGGGTTTGGGGTGGTTTGGGAGGTTAGAATGGGAATTTGGGGGGATTTGGGGGGCTTGGGAGGGTCTGGAAGGGATTTTGGGGGAATTTTGGGAATTTTCAGGAATTTTTGGGGAATTTTCAGGGGGATTTTGGGAGGTTTGGGGTGGATTTTGGGGTGCCTGGGGTGGATTTTGGGGCGGTTTCAGGGGATTTGGGGGTTTGGGGGGGCCAGGAGGGTCCCCCAATTCTCGGGGCTCCCCTTGGACGAGCAGGGCATCCTGCTCAGGGCAGGGCAGCCGGGACCGGGGAGTTTTGGGGTGAAAATCAGGGATTTTGGGGGATTTGGGGAAAAATTTGGGAATTTTTGGAGCAAAATTTGGGCATTTTGGGGGCGTTCGGGGCTGATTTGGGGCAGTTTTGGGAGGTTCTGGAGGGGTCAGAGTGGGAATTTGGGGGGGCTCTGGGGGGTTTTGGGGGGCTTGGGAGGGTCTGGAAGGGATTTTTGATGGAATTTTGGGAATTTTTAGGAATTTTTGGGAATTTTGGGGAAAAATCTGGGAGTTTTGGGGGTGTTTGGGGGAGTTCTGGGGTGGTTTAAGGGGTTAGAATGGGAATTTTGGGGGGTTATAATTGGAATTTGGGGGGTTTTGGGGGGTTTGGGAGGGTCTGGAAGGGATTTTTGAGGGAATTTTCAGGAATTCTTTGGGATTTTGGGGAAAAATCTGGGAATTTTGGGGGTGTTTGGGGGAGTTCTGGGGTGGTTTAAGGGGTTAGAATGGGAATTTTGGGGTATTTCGGGGGGTTTTGGGGGGCTTGGGAGGGTCTGGAAGGGATTTTGGGGCAATTTTGGGAATTTTCAGGAATTTTTGGGGAGTTTGTGAAGTTTGGGGCAGATTTGGGGCGGTTTGGGGGTTTCTGGGGGGCTCGGGAGGGCACAATGGGACTCTTGGGAGGGTCTGGGGGGGATTTTGGGGAAATTTTGGGGGGATTTGGGAATTTTTGGGATGGATTTTGGGGATTTTTGGGAAAATTTGGGACATTTGGGGGGGTTTGGGGCAGTTTTGGGGCGCTTTGGGGGGTTTGGGATGGTCGGGAGGGGATTTTTGGGAATTTTTGGGATGAATTTGGGAGTTTTGGGACGAATTGGGGAATTTTGGGATGAATTTTGGGGAAATTTTAGAGGATTTTTGGGGGATTTGGGGCAGATTTGGGGGGGACTTGAGGGGTACAGTGGGAATTTGGGAATTTTGGGAATTTTCAGGAATTTTTGGGAATTTTCAGGGGGATTTTGGGGAGGTTTGGGGTGGATTTTGGGGTGCCTGGGGTGGATTTTGGGGCGGTTTCAGGGGATTTGGGGGTTTGGGGGGGCCAGGAGGGTCCCCCAATTCTCGGGGCTCCCCTTGGACAAAATTCCCCAAATTCCCCAAATTCCCAAATTCCCCAAATTCCCAAATCCCAGCCTGGACCGAGCTGCTCATCCTCTCACCCCCAAAATTCCCATTTTTTCTCAAATTTTGTTTTTTTTTTTTTTTTTCCTCCAATTTCCACTGGGATTTTTGCAGGATTTTGGAAATTTTTTGGGGGGTTTTGTCTCTCTCCATCCAAAAATCCCAAAAACCCCAAAAAATTCCCAAAATTCCAGCCTGGGTTGAGCTGCTGATCCTCTCTCTCTCACCCCAAAAATTCCCATTTTCCCTCTCATTTTGGTGATTTTTTTCCAATTTTCTCCGGGTTTTTTGCGGGATTTCGGTGTTTTTCTTCTGGGATTTTGGGGTTTTTTTCCCCAAAACCTTTGAAATTTCCCAAATTTGTGATTTCCAGGCTGGGACGAGCTGCTGATCCTCTCTCTCTCACCCCAGAAATTCAGATTTTCCCTCTCATTTTGGGGTTTTTTCTCCGATTTTCACCGGGTTTTTTGCGGGATTTCGGGGTTTTCTCCCAGAATTTTGAGGTTTTTTTCCTGAAAACCCCAAAATCGTGGCAATTTCTGGATTTTCAGGCTGGAACGAGCTGCTGATGGCGTCGTTCTCGCACCCCAAAAATCCCGATTTTCCCTCTCATTTTGGGGTTTTTCCTCCGATTTTCTCCGGGTTTTTTGCGGGATTTTGGGGATTTTTGGGGGATATTTTCTCTCTCCATCCCAAATTCCCAAAATCCCCCAAATTCTCGGTTTTTAGGCTGCAACGAGCTGCTGATCCTCTCTCTCTCACCCCAGAAATTCAGATTTTCCCTCTCATTTTGGGGTTTTTTCTCCGATTTTCACCGGGTTTTTTGCGGCATTTCGGGGTTTATCTCCCAGAATTTTGAGGTTTTTTCCCCAAATTCCCAAAATTTCCCAAATTTGTGGTTTTCAGGCTGGAACGAGCTGCTGATCGCGTCGTTCTCGCACCGCTCGATCGCGGTCAAGGACGGGATCCTGTTGGCCACGGGGCTGCACGTGCACAGGAACAGCGCCCACAGCGCCGGCGTCGGCGCCATCTTCGACAGGTGAGAGGTTCCGGAACATTCCGGGACATTCCGGGACGTTCCGGAAAATTCCGGGGCCTTCTGGAGGCCGAAATTGCTGAAAAAACAAAAAAAACCCCGAGAAAATCGGCCCAGGTTTGGTGAAATTGTGAAAAAATTTCAAGGAAAAAAATCCAAAAAAATTCAAGGAAAAAAAAAAGATCTCCAAAAATGTCAAGATAAAAATGTCGGGAAAATCCTAAAAAAAATTTCAAAGAGAGAACGAAAAAAAAAAAAAAAAAAATTAAAATTAAAATTAAGGAAAAAATCTCAAGAAAAAATGCCCAAAAACTCAAAACAAATTCTGGAAAAAATTCCCCAAAACTTACGAATTTTAAGAAAAAAACCCCCAGAAATTAAAAAAAAAAAATCAAGAAAAAAAACCCCCAAAATTCAATTAAAAATGTCAAGAAAAAAAAAATCTCTAAAGATTCCAAAGAAGAAATCCCAAAAAATAAAAATGCAAAATTTAAAAAAAAAACAAAATTAAAGAAAAAAATCCCAAAAATGTCAAGAAAAAATCCCCAAATATACCCCCAAAACCCCTTAAAACTCCAAATAATTTCAATAAAAAATCTCCAAAAATCCCCAAAAATTTGAGAATTTCAAGAAAAAAATCCCAGAATATTTTTTTTAAAAATCAAGGAGAAAAATCTCTAAAAATTAAAAAAAAAAATCCCAAAAAATAGAAAAAAATCAAGAAAAAAATCTCAGAAACTCTGAAAAAATCAAGAAAAAAAATTTGTGAATTTGGGGCAATTTTTATTGGTATTTTGTGGGAATTTTGGGTGGGATTTGGTCCATTTTAGGGGATTTTTATTTTGAATTTTTGGGCAATTTTGGTGAATTTTTGTTGGGGATTTTTTGGGGGAATGTTGGGAATTTATGGAATTTTATGGATTTGATGAATTTTGGGAATTTTTTGGGAATTTTGGGTGGGATTTTATCCATTTTAGGGGATTTTTCTTTTGAATTTTGGGGGAATTTTGGTGAATTTCTGTTGGGATTTTTTTGGGGAATGTTGGCAATTTATGGAATTTTTATGAATTTTGGGAATTTTGGATGGGATTTTATCCATTTTATGGGATTTTTAGTTTGAATTTTTGGGGAATTTTGGTGAATTTTTGTTGGGATTTTTTTGGGGAATTTGATGAATTTGGGGAATTTTGGTGGGAATTTGTGGTCCCATTTTGGGTGGGATTTTGTGAATTTTAAGGGATTTTTATTTTGAATTTTTGGGGAATTTTGGTGAATTTCTGTGGGGTTTTTTTGGGGAGTGTTGGGAAATTTATGAATTTTATGGATTTGATGAATTTGGGGAATTTTGGGTGGCATTTTGTCCATTTTAGGGGATTTTATTTTGAATTTTTGGGCAATTTTGATGAATTTCTGCTTGGTTTTTTTGGGGAATGCGGGAAGTTTTTGGCAATGTTGGGAATTTCTGGAATTTTGGGGAATTTTTGTGGGTATTTTTCGGGAATTTTGGGTGGGATTTTGTCCATTGGATGGGATTTTTATTTTGAATTTTTGGGGAATTTTGGGGAATTTTTGTTGGGAACTTTTGGGGGAATGTTGGGAATTTATGGAATTTTATGGATTTGATCAATTTGGGGAATTTTTTTGGGAATTTTGGGTGGCATTTTGTCCATTTTAGGGGATTTTTCTTTTGAATTTTTGGGGAATTTTGGTGAATTTCTGCTTGGTTTTTTTGGGGAATGCAGGAAGTTTTTGGCAATGTCGGGAATTTCTGGAATTTTGGGGAATTTGATGAATTTTGGGGAATTTTTGTGGGTATTTTTCGGGAATTTTGGGTGGGATTTTGTCCATTGGATGGGATTTTTATTTTGAATTTTTGGGGAATTTTGGTGAATTTCTGTTGGGGTTTTTTTGGGGAATGTTGGGAATTTTGTGAATTTTCTGAATTTGATGAATTTTGGGGTTTTTTGTGTTTCCAGGGTGCTGACGGAGCTGGTGTCCAAGATGAGGGACATGAGGATGGACAAGACGGAGCTCGGCTGCCTCAGGGCCATCATCCTCTTCAACCCCGGTCAGCTTTGGGGCAAAAAATGGGAATTTTGGGGCGAAAAAAAAAAAAAAAAGGCATTTTTGGGCAAAAATAAAAAAAAAAAAAAAGGGAATTTTGTGCAAAAATCAAAAAAAAATGGGAATTTTGGGGGGAAAAATGAGAATTTTGGAGGAAGTTTTGGAGAATTTTGGGGGGTTATAGGGGATTTTTGGGGCAGAAAATTGGTAATTTTGTGGGGTGGAGTTGGAGGGGAAATTTGGGATTTTTTAGGGGAAAAAATGGGAATTTTTGGAGAATTTTGGGGGGCAAATGGGGTTTTTGGGGGGCAAAAAAGGGAAAAATGGCAATTCCAAGGGGTTGGGGGTGGGAAAAAATGGGAATTTTGGGGTGGATTTGGGGGCAAAAATTGGGATTTTTTGGGGGAGAAAAATGGGAATTTTGGGGTGGATTTGTGGGGAAAAATGGGGATTTTGGGGGGCAAAAATGGGGGGATTTTTGGGGAGAAAAATGGGGATTTTTGGGTGGATTTTGGGGAAAAATGGGAATTTTTGGGGGAATTTTTTGGGGAAAAATGGGGAACATTTGGGGAAAAAGGGGAATTTGGGGGGAATTGGAGATTTTTGGGGGGGAGTTGGGGATTTTGGGGTGGATTGGGGAGAAAAATGGGAATTTTGGGGGGATTTTGGGGGACAAATTGGGGAAAATGGTAATTCCAGGTGGTTGGGGTCGGGAAAAATGGGAATTTTTGGGGGAATATTTTTGGGAATTTTGGGGGAAAATGGGAATTTTGGAGAATTTAGGGAGGAAAATGGGGATTTTTGGGGAATTTTTTGGGAATTTTGGGGGGCGGAAATGGGAATTTTTTGGAGGGAAAAATGGGATTTTTTTGGGGGAGGATTTGGGAGAAAAATGGGAATTTTGGGGGATTTTTGGGGGGAATTGGGAATTTTTTGGTGTGGATTTAGGAGGATCATGGGGATTTTTTAGGGGGAAAAATGGGGATTTTTGGGTGGATTTTGGGGAAAATGGGAATTTTGGGGAATTTTTTGGGGGAAAAATGGGAATTTTTGGGGGAATTTTTTGGGGGAAAAATGGGAATTTTTGGGGGAATATTTTTGGGAATTTTGGGGGGAAAATGGGAATTTTTTTGGGGGGGAAAATGGGAATATTTGGAGAATTTAGGGAGGAAAATGGGGATTTTTCGGGAATTTTTTGGGAATTTTGGGGGGCGGAAATGGGAATTTTTTGGAGGGAAAAATGGGATTTTTTTGGGGGAGGATTTGGGAGAAAAATGGGAATTTTGGGGGATTTTTGGGGAAATTTTTTGGGGAAAAATGGGGAATATTTGGGGGAAAAATGGGAATTTCGGGGAGGAATTGGAGATTTTTGGGGGGAATTGGGGATTTTGGGGTGGATTGGGGAGAAAAGTGGGAATTTGGGGGGCAAAAATGGGAAAATGGCAATTCCAGGTGGTTGGGGTCGGGAAAAATGGGAATTTCGGTGTGGATTTGGAGGGAAAAATGGGAATTTTTGGGGGAATATTTTTGGGAATTGTGGGGGAAAAATGGGGATTTTTTGGGGGGCGGAAATGAGAATTTTTTGGAGGGAAAAATGGGAATTTTTGGGGAGGATTTGGGAGAAAAATGGGAATTTTTGGGGGGAGTTTTTGGGGGAAATGGGAATTTTTGGGGGTGGATTTAGGGGGAAAATGGGAATTTTTTAGGGGGAAAAATGGGAATTTTGGGGTGGATTTTGGGGGGAATTGGGGATTTTGGGGTGGATTGGGGGGAAAAGTGGGAATTTGGGGGGGATTTTGGGGGGCAAAAATGGGAAAAATGGCAATTCCAGGGGGTTGGGGGAAAAATGGGAAAAAATGGGATTTTGGGGGGGGAAATGGGAATTTTGTGGCAGATTTGGGGGGAATTTTTGGGGGCAAAAGTGGGAATTTTAGGGGTAAAAAATGGGGATTTTTTTGGAGTGAATTTAGAGGGAAAAATGGGAATTTTTGGGGAAATTTTGGGGGAAAAGTGGGGATTTTTTGGGCGGAAAAATGGGAATTTTTGGGGTGGTTTTTGGTTTTTCAGCCACCAGGGGGCTCCAAAACCCCTCGGAAATGGAATTGGGGAGGAATTTTAGGGGGAATTTGGGGAAGAATTTTCTGATTTTTCCTTCCTTTTCTTTTTCTTTTATTTTGACTTTTTGGATATTTTTGGGCTGAATTTTGTGGATTTTGGCTCTGTCAGTCACCAAGGGAATCCAGAACCCTTCAAAAATTCAATTTCATTGGGAATTTTGGGGGGAATTTTGAGGTTTTGGGAGGATATTTTGGGGTTTTTTTTGTGGATTTTGGGATTTTTTTTTTATTTTGGATATTTTTGGGATCTCCGGGATCATTTTTTGGGGTGAATTTTGGGGTTTTTGGGTTTTTCAGCCACCAGGGGGCTCCAAAACCCATCAAAAAATTCAATTTTGGGGTGAATTTTGAGGTTTTGGGAGGAATTTTTGGGGGTTTTTTTTTGTGGATTTAGGGGTTTTTTGGATTTGGGATATTTTTGGGGTGATTTTTGTGTTTTTTGGGGTTTTGCAGACGCCAAGGGGCTCTCGAACCCTTCCGAAATTCAATTTATTTGGGAATTTTGGGGTGAATTTTGAGGTTTTGGGAGGAATTTTTGTGGGTTTTTTTTGTGGATTTAGGGGGTTTTTTGGATTTTGGATATTTTTGGGGTGATTTTTGTGGTTTTTGGGGTTTTGCAGACGCCAAGGGGCTCTCGAACCCGTCGGAGGTGGAGCTGCTGCGGGAGAAGGTTTACGCCTCGCTCGAGTCCTACTGCAAACAGAAATACCCCGAGCAGCAGGGCAGGTGAAAATGGGGGAAAATGGGGAAAAAATGGGAAAAAGGAGCAAAAAATGGGAACAAATGGGGGAAAAATGGGGAAAAAATGAGGAAAAATGGGGAAAAAATGAGGAAAAATGGGGGGAAAATGGAGGAAAAAAGGGGGAAATGGGGAGGAAAATTGAGGAAAAAAGGGAGGAAAAATGGAGGAAAAAATGGAGAAAAAAAGAGGGAAATGGGGAGGAAAATTGGGGGGAAATGGTGGAAAAAGGGGGAAATCAGAAAAAAATGGTGGAAAAAGGGGAAAGTTGGTGGAAAGTTGGTGGAAAATTATGGAAAAAATTGCAAAAAATAAGGGTAAAAAGGGGGGGAGG